>NC_060181.1:16319100-16446600 GCF_021184085.1 Oncorhynchus gorbuscha | reverse complement strand
GACAGCTCTGCTACCTCCATTCTAACATGACAGCTCTGCTACCTCCATTCTAACATGACACTACCTCCATTCTAACATGACAGCTCTGCTACCTCCATTCTAACATGACAGCTCTGCTACCTCCATTCTAACATGACAGCTCTGCTCTGCTACCTCCACCTAACATGACAGCTCTGCTACCTCCATTCTAACATGACAGCTCTGCTACCTCCATTCTAACATGACAGCTCTGCTACCTCCATTCTAACATGACAGCTCTGCTACCTCCATTCTAACATGACAGCTCTGCTACCTCCATTCTAACATGACAGCTCTGCTACCTCCATTCTAACATGACAGCTCTGCTACCTCCATTCTAACATGACAGCTCTGCTACCTCCATTCTAACATGACAGCTCTGCTACCTCCATTCTAACATGACAGCTCTGCTACCTCCATTCTAACATGACAGCTCTGCTACCTCCATTCTAACATGACAGCTCTGCTACCTCCATTCTAACATGACAGCTCTGCTACCTCCATTCTAACTCCATTCTCCAACATGACAGCTCTGCTACCTCCATTCTAACATGACAGCTCTGCTACCTCCATTCTAACATGACAGCTCTGCTACCTCCATTCTAACATGACAGCTCTGCTACCTCCATTCTAACATGACAGCTCTGCTACCTCCATTCTAACATGACAGCTCTGCTACCTCCATTCTAACATGACAGCTCTGCTACCTCCATTCTAACATGACAGCTCTGCTACCTCCATTCTAACATGACAGCTCTGCTACCTCCATTCTAACATGACAGCTCTGCTACCTCCATTCTAACATGACAGCTCTGCTACCTCCATTCTAACATGACAGCTCTGCTACCTCCATTCTAACATGACAGCTCTGCTACCTCCATTCTAACATGACAGCTCTGCTACCTCCATTCTAACATGACAGCTCTGCTACCTCCATTCTAACATGACAGCTCTGCTACCTCCATTCTAACATGACAGCTCTGCTACCTCCATTCTAACATGACAGCTCTGCTACCTCCATTCTAACATGACAGCTCTGCTACCTCCATTCTAACATGACAGCTCTGCTACCTCCATTCTAACATGACAGCTCTGCTACCTCCATTCTAACATGACAGCTCTGCTACCTCCATTCTAACATGACAGCTCTGCCATTCTAACATGACAGCTCTGCTACCTCCATTCTAACATGACAGCTCTGCTACCTCCATTCTAACATGACAGCTCTGCTACCTCCATTCTAACATGACAGCTCTGCTACCTCCATTCTAACATGACAGCTCTGCTACCTCCATTCTAACATGACAGCTCTGCTACCTCCATTCTAACATGACAGCTCTGCTACCTCCACCTCCATTCTAACATGACAGCTCTGCTACCTCCATTCTAACATGACAGCTCTGCTACCTCCATTCTAACATGACAGCTCTGCTACCTCCATTCTAACATGACAGCTCTGCTACCTCCATTCTAACATGACAGCTCTGCTACCTCCATTCTAACATGACAGCTCTGCTACCTCCATTCTAACATGACAGCTCTGCTACCTCCATTCTAACATGACAGCTCTGCTACCTCCATTCTAACATGACAGCTCTGCTACCTCCATTCTAACATGACAGCTCTGCTACCTCCATTCTAACATGACAGCTCTGCTACCTCCATTCTAACATGACAGCTCTGCTACCTCCATTCTAACATGACAGCTCTGCTACCTCCATTCTAACATGACAGCTCTGCTACCTCCATTCTAACATGACAGCTCTGCTACCTCCATTCTAACATGACAGCTCTGCTACCTCCATTCTAACATGACAGCTCTGCTACCTCCATTCTAACATGACAGCTCTGCTACCTCCATTCTAACATGACAGCTCTGCTACCTCCATTCTAACATGACAGCTCTGCTCCCTCCATTCTAACATGACAGCTCTGCTACCTCCATTCTAACATGACAGCTCTGCTACCTCCATTCTAACATGACAGCTCTGCTACCTCCATTCTAACATGACAGCTCTGCTACCTCCATTCTAACATGACAGCTCTGCTACCTCCATTCTAACATGACAGCTCTGCTACCTCCATTCTAACATGACAGCTCTGCTACCTCCATTCTAACATGACAGCTCTGCTACCTCCATTCTAACATGACAGCTCTGCTACCTCCATTCTAACATGACAGCTCTGCTACCTCCATTCTAACATGACAGCTCTGCTACCTCCATTCTAACATGACAGCTCTGCTACCTCCATTCTAACATGACAGCTCTGCTACCTCCATTCTAACATGACAGCTCTGCTACCTCCATTCTAACATGACAGCTCTGCTACCTCCATTCTAACATGACAGCTCTGCTACCTCCATTCTAACATGACAGCTCTGCTACCTCCATTCTAACATGACAGCTCTGCTACCTCCACTCTAACATGACAGCTCTGCTACCTCCATTCTAACATGACAGCTCTGCTACCTCCATTCTAACATGACAGCTCTGCTACCTCCATTCTAACATGACAGCTCTGCTACCTCCATTCTAACATGACAGCTCTGCTACCTCCATTCTATCATGACAGCTCTGCTACCTCCATTCTATCATGACAGCTCTGCTACCTCCATTCTAACATGACAACGCTGCTACCTCCATTCTAACATGACAACGCTGCTACCTCCATTCTAACATGACAGCTCTGCTACCTCCATTCTAACATGACAGCTCTGCTACCTCCATTCTAACATGACAGCTCTGCTACCTCCATTCTAACATGACAGCTCTGCTACCTCCATTCTAACATGACAGCTCTGCTACCTCCATTCTAACATGACAGCTCTGCTACCTTCTAACATGACAGCTCTGCTACCTCCATTCTAACATGACAGCTCTGCTACCTCCATTCTAACATGACAGCTCTGCTACCTCCATTCTAACATGACAGCTCTGCACCTCCATTCTAACATGACAGCTCTGCTACCTCCCATTCTAACATGACAGCTCTGCTACCTCCATTCTAACATGACAGCTCTGCTACCTCCATTCTAACATGACAGCTCTGCTACCTCCATTCTAACATGACAGCTCTGCTACCTCCATTCTAACATGACAGCTCTGCTACCTCCATTCTAACATGACAGCTCTGCTACCTCCATTCTAACATGACAGCTCTGCTACCTCCATTCTAACATGACAGCTCTGCTACCTCCATTCTAACATGACAGCTCTGCTACCTCCATTCTAACATGACAGCTCTGCTACCTCCATTCTAACATGACAGCTCTGCTACCTCCATTCTAACATGACAGCTCTGCTACCTCCATTCTAACATGACAGCTCTGCTACCTCCATTCTAACATGACAGCTCTGCTACCTCCATTCTAACTAACATGACAGCTCTGCTACCTCCATTCTAACATGACAGCTCTGCTACCTCCATTCTAACATGACAGCTCTGCTACCTCCATTCTAACATGACAGCTCTGCTACCTCCATTCTAACATGACAGCTCTGCTACCTCCATTCTAACATGACAGCTCTGCTACCTCCATTCTAACATGACAGCTCTGCTACCTCCATTCTAACATGACAGCTCTGCTACCTCCATTCTAACATGACAGCTCTGCTACCTCCATTCTAACATGACAGCTCTGCTACCTCCATTCTAACATGACAGCTCTGCTACCTCCATTCTAACATGACAGCTCTGCTACCTCCATTCTAACATGACAGCTCTGCTACCTCCATTCTAACATCCTACCTCCATTCTAACATGACAGCTCTGCTACCTCCATTCTAACATGACAGCTCCCTCCATTCTAACATGACAGCTCTGCTCCCTCCACTCTAACATGACAGCTCTGCTCCCTCCACTCTAACATGACAGCTCTGCTCCCTCCATTCTAACATGACAGCTCTGCTACCTCCATTCTAACATGACAGCTCTGCTACCTCCATTCTAACATGACAGCTCTGCTACCTCCATTCTAACATGACAGCTCTGCTACCTCCATTCTAACATGACAGCTCTGCTACCTCCATTCTAACATGACAGCTCTGCTACCTCCATTCTAACATGACAGCTCTGCTACCTCCATTCTAACATGACAGCTCTGCTACCTCCATTCTAACATGACAGCTCTGCTACCTCCATTCTAACATGACAGCTCTGCTACCTCCATTCTAACATGACAGCTCTGCTACCTCCATTCTAACATGACAGCGACTGCTACCTCCATTCTAACATGACAGCTCTGCTACCTCCATTCTAACATGACAGCTCTGCTACCTCCATTCTAACATGACAGCTCTGCTACCTCCATTCTAACATGACAGCTCTGCTACCTCCATTCTAACATGACAGCTCTGCTACCTCCATTCTAACATGACAGCTCTGCTACCTCCATTCTAACATGACAGCTCTGCTACCTCCATTCTAACATGACAGCTCTGCTACCTCCATTCTAACATGACAGCTCTGCTACCTCCATTCTAACATGACAGCTCTGCTACCTCCATTCTAACATGACAGCTCTGCTACCTCCATTCTAACATGACAGCTCTGCTACCTCCATTCTAACATGACAGCTCTGCTACCTCCATTCTAACATGACAGCTCTGCTACCTCCATTCTAACATGACAGCTCTGCTACCTCCATTCTAACATGACAGCTCTGCTACCTCCATTCTAACATGACAGCTCTGCTACCTCCATTCTAACATGACAGCTCTGCTACCTCCATTCTAACATGACAGCTCTGCTACCTCCATTCTAACATGACAGCTCTGCTACCTCCATTCTAACATGACAGCTCTGCTACCTCCATTCTAACATGACAGCTCTGCTACCTCCATTCTAACATGACAGCTCTGCTACCTCCATTCTAACATGCTACCTCCATTCTAACATGACAGCTCTGCTACCTCCATTCTAACATGACAGCTCTGCTACCTCCATTCTAACATGACAGCTCTGCTACCTCCATTCTAACATGACAGCTCTGCTACCTCCATTCTAACATGACAGCTCTGCTACCTCCATTCTAACATGACAGCTCTGCTACCTCCATTCTAACATGACAGCTCTGCTACCTCCATTCTAACATGACAGCTCTGCTACCTCCATTCTAACATGACAGCTCTGCTACCTCCATTCTAACATGACAGCTCTGCTGACAGCTCTGCTACCTCCATTCTAACATGACAGCTCTGCTACCTCCATTCTAACATGACAGCTCTGCTACCTCCATTCTAACATGACAGCTCCTACCTCCATTCTAACATGACAGCTCTGCTACCTCCATTCTAACATGACAGCTCTGCTACCTCCATTCTAACATGACAGCTCTGCTACCTCCATTCTAACATGACAGCTCTGCTACCTCCATTCTAACATGACAGCTCTGCTACCTCCATTCTACCTCCAACATGACAGCTCTGCTACCTCCATTCTAACATGACAGCTCTGCTACCTCCATTCTAACATGACAGCTCTGCTACCTCCATTCTAACATGACAGCTCTGCTACCTCCATTCTAACATGACAGCTCTGCTACCTCCATTCTCCATTCTAACATGACAGCTCTGCTACCTCCATTCTAACATGACAGCTCTGCTACCTCCATTCTAACATGACAGCTACCTCCATTCTAACATGACAGCTCTACCTCCATTCTAACATGACAGCTCTGCTACCTCCATTCTAACATGACAGCTCTGCTACCTCCATTCTAACATGACAGCTCTGCTACCTCCATTCTAACATGACAGCTCTGCTACCTCCATTCTAACATGACAGCTCTGCTACCTCCATTCTAACATGACAGCTCTGCTACCTCCATTCTAACATGACAGCTCTGCTACCTCCATTCTAACATGACAGCTCTGCTACCTCCATTCTAACATGACAGCTCTGCTACCTCCATTCTAACATGACAGCTCTGCTACCTCCATTCTAACATGACAGCTCTGCTCCATTCTAACTCCATTCTAACATGACAGCTCTGCTACCTCCATTCTAACATGACAGCTCTGCTACCTCCATTCTAACATGACAGCTCTGCTACCTCCATTCTAACATGACAGCTCTGCTACCTCCATTCTAACATGACAGCTCTGCTACCTCCATTCTAACATGACAGCTCTGCTACCTCCATTCTAACATGACAGCTCTGCTACCTCCATTCTAACATGACAGCTCTGCTACCTCCATTCTAACATGACAGCTCTGCTACCTCCATTCTAACATGACAGCTCTGCTACCTCCATTCTAACATGACAGCTCTGCTACCTCCATTCTAACATGACAGCTCTGCTACCTCCATTCTAACATGACAGCTCTGCTACCTCCATTCTCATGACAGCTCTGCTACCTCCATTCTAACATGACAGCTCTGCTACCTCCATTCTAACATGCTACCTCCATTCTAACATGACAGCTCTGCTACCTCCATTCTAACATGACAGCTCATTCTACCTCCATTCTAACATGACAGCTCTGCTACCTCCATTCTAACATGACAGCTCTGCTACCTCCATTCTAACATGACAGCTCTGCTACCTCCATTCTAACATGACAGCTCTGCTACCTCCACATGACAGCTCTGCTACCTCCATTCTAACATGACAGCTCTGCTACCTCCATTCTAACATGACAGCTCTGCTACCTCCATTCCAGCTCTCTACCTCCATTCATGACAGCTCTGCTACCTCCATTCTAACATGACAGCTCTGCTACCTCCATTCTAACATGACAGCTCTGCTACCTCCATTCTAACATGACAGCTCTGCTACCTCCATTCTAACATGACAGCTCTGCTACCTCCATTCTAACATGACAGCTCTGCTACCTCCATTCTAACATGACAGCTCTGCTACCTCCATTCTAACATGACAGCTCTGCTACCTCCATTCTAACATGACAGCTCTGCTACCTCCATTCTAACATGACAGCTCTGCTACCTCCATTCTAACATGACAGCTCTGCTACCTCCATTCTAACATGACAGCTCTGCTACCTCCATTCTAACATGACAGCTCTGCTACCTCCATTCTAACATGACAGCTCTGCTACCTCCATTCTAACATGACAGCTCTGCTACCTCCATTCTAACATGACAGCTCTGCTACCTCCATTCTAACATGACAGCTCTGCTACCTCTAACATGCTACCTCCATTCTAACATGACAGCTCTGCTACCTCCATTCTAACATGACAGCTCTGCTACCTCCATTCTAACATGACAGCTCTGCCATTCTAACATGACAGCTCTGCTACCTCCATTCTACTGCTACCTCCATTCTAACATGACAGCTCTGCTACCTCCATTCTAACATGACAGCTCTGCTACCTCCATTCTAACATGACAGCTCTGCTACCTCCATTCTAACATGACAGCTCTGCTACCTCCATTCTAACATGACAGCTCTGCTACCTCCATTCTAACATGACAGCTCTGCTACCTCCATTCTAACATGACAGCTCTGCTACCTCCATTCTAACATGACAGCTCTGCTACCTCCATTCTAACATGACAGCTCTGCATACCTCCATTCTAACATGACAGCTCTGCTACCTCCATTCTAACATGACAGCTCTGCTACCTCCATTCTAACATGACAGCTCTGCTCCATTCTAACATGACAGCTCTGCTACCTCCATTCTAACATGACAGCTCTGCTACCTCCATTCTAACATGACAGCTCTGCTACCTCCATTCTAACATGACAGCTCTGCTACCTCCATTCTAACATGACAGCTCTGCTACCTCCATTCTAACATGACAGCTCTGCTACCTCCATTCTAACATGACAGCTCTGCTACCTCCATTCTAACATGACAGCTCTGCCTCTCCATTCTAACATGACAGCTCTGCTACCTCCATTCTAACATGACAGCTCTGCTACCTCCATTCTAACATGACAGCTCTGCTACCTCCATTCTCATGACAGCTCTGCTACCTCCATTCTAACATGACTCTGCTACCTCCATTCTAACATGACAGCTCTGCTACCTCCATTCTAACATGACAGCTCTGCTACCTCCATTCTAACATGACAGCTCTGCTACCTCCATTCTAACATGACAGCTCTGCTACCTCCATTCTAACATGACATGATTCTAACATGACAGCTCTGCTACCTCCATTCTAACATGACAGCTCTGCTACCTCCATTCTAACATGACAGCTCTGCTACCTCCATTCTAACATGACAGCTCTGCTACCTCCATTCTAACATGACAGCTCTGCTACCTCCATTCTAACATGACAGCTCTGCTACCTCCATTCTATCATGACAGCATTTCTGCTACCTCCATTCTAACATGACACCTCCATTCTAACATGACAGCTCTGCTACCTCCATTCTAACATGACAGCTCTGCTACCTCCATTCTAACATGACAGCTCTGCTACCTCCATTCTAACATGACAGCTCTGCTACCTCCATTCTAACATGACAGCTCTGCTACCTCCATTCTAACATGACAGCTCTGCTACCTCCATTCTAACATGACAGCTCTGCTACCTCCATTCTAACATGACAGCTCTGCTACCTCCATTCTAACATGACAGCTCTGCTACCTCCATTCTAACATGACAGCTCTGCTACCTCCATTCTAACATGACAGCTCTGCTACCTCCATTCTAACATGACAGCTCTGCTACCTCCATTCTAACATGACAGCTCTGCTACCTCCATTCTAACATGACAGCTCTGCTACCTCCATTCTAACATGACAGCTCTGCTACCTCCATTCTAACATGACAGCTCTGCTACCTCCATTCTAACATGACAGCTCTGCTACCTCCATTCTAACATGACAGCTCTGCTACCTCCATTCTAACATGACAGCTCTGCTACCTCCATTCTAACATGACAGCTCTGCTACCTCCATTCTAACATGACAGCTCTGCTACCTCCATTCTAACTGACATTCTCTGACAGCTCTGCTACCTCCTACCTCCATTCTAACATGACAGCTCTGCTACCTCCATTCTAACATGACAGCTCTGCTACCTCCATTCTAACATGACAGCTCTGCTACCTCCATTCTAACATGACAGCTCTGCTACCTCCATTCTAACATGACAGCTCTGCAGCTCCACTGCCTCCATTCTAACATGACAGCTCTGCTACCTCCATTCTAACATGACAGCTCTGCTACCTCCATTCTAACATGACAGCTCTGCTCCTACCTCCATTCTAACATGACAGCTCTGCTACCTCCATTCTAACATGACAGCTCTGCTACCTCCATTCATGACAGCTCTGCTACCTCCATTCTGACAGCTCTGCTACCTCCATTCTAACATGACAGCTCTGCTACCTCCATTCTAACATGACAGCTCTGCTACCTCCATTCTAACATGACAGCTCTGCTACCTCCATTCTAACATGACAGCTCTGCTACCTCCATTCTAACATGACAGCTCTGCTACCTCCATTCTAACATGACAGCTCTGCTACCTCCATTCTAACATGACAGCTCTGCTACCTCCATTCTAACATGACAGCTCTGCTACCTCCATTCTAACATGACAGCTCTGCTACCTCCATTCTAACATGACAGCTCTGCTACCTCCATTCTAACATGACCTCCATTCTCTGACAGCTCTGCTACCTCCATTCTACCTCCATTCTAACATGACAGCTCTGCTACCTCCATTCTAACATGACAGCTCTGCTACCTCCATTCTAACATGACAGCTCAGCTCTAACATGACACCTCTGCTACCTCCATTCTAACATGACAGCTCTGCTACCTCCATTCTAACATGACAGCTCTGCTACCTCCATTCTAACATGACAGCTCTGCTACCTCCATTCTAACATGACAGCTCTGCTAACATGACAGCTCTGCTACCTCCATTCTAACATGACAGCTCTGCTACCTCCATTCTAACATGACAGCTCTGCTACCTCCATTCTAACATGACAGCTCTGCTACCTCCATTCTCATGACAGCTACCTCCATTCTAACATGACAGCTCTGCTACCTCCATTCTAACATGACAGCTCTGCTACCTCCATTCTAACATGACAGCTCTGCTACCTCCATTCTAACATGACAGCTCTGCTACCTCCATTCTAACATGACAGCTCTGCTACCTCCATTCTAACATGACAGCTCTGCTACCTCCATTCTAACATGACAGCTCTGCTACCTCCATTCTAACATGACAGCTCTGCTACCTCCATTCTAACATGACAGCTCTGCTACCTCCATTCTAACATGACAGCTCTGCTACCTCCATTCTAACATGACAGCTCTGCTACCTCCATTCTAACATGACAGCTCTGCTACCTCCATTCTAACATGACAGCTCTGCTACCTCCATTCTAACATGACAGCTCTGCTACCTCCATTCTAACATGACAGCTCTGCTACCTCCATTCTAACATGACAGCTCTGCTACCTCCATTCTAACATGACAGCTCTGCTACCTCCATTCTAACATGACAGCTCTGCTACCTCCATTCTAACATGACAGCTCTGCTACCTCCATTCTAACATGACAGCTCTGCTACCTCCATTCTAACATGACAGCTCTGCTACCTCCATTCTAACATGACAGCTCTGCTCTAACATGACAGCTCTGCTACCTCCATTCTAACATGACAGCTCTGCTACCTCCATTCTAACATGACAGCTCTGCTACCTCCATTCTAACATGACAGCTCTGCTACCTCCATTCTAACATGACAGCTCTGCTACCTCCATTCTAACATGACAGCTCTGCTACCTCCATTCTAACATGACAGCTCTGCTACCTCCATTCTAACATGACAGCTCTGCTACCTCCATTCTAACATGACAGCTCTGCTGCTACCTCCATTCTAACATGACAGCTCTGCTACCTCCATTCTAACATGACAGCTCTGCTACCTCCATTCTAACATGACAGCTCTGCTACCTCCATTCTAACATGACAGCTCTGCTACCTCCATTCTAACATGACAGCTCTGCTACCTCCATTCTAACATGACAGCTCTGCTACCTCCATTCTAACATGACAGCTCTGCTACCTCCATTCTATGACAGCTCTGCTACCTCCATTCATGACTGCTACCTCCATTCTAACATGACAGCTCTGCTACCTCCATTCTATGACAGCTCTGCTACCTCCATTCTATCATGACAGCTCTGCTACCTCCATTCCATGACAGCTCTGCTACCTCCATTCTAACATGACAGCTCTGCTACCTCCATTCTAACATGACAGCTCTGCTACCTCCATTCTAACATGACAGCTCTGCTACCTCCATTCTAACATGACAGCTCTGCTACCTCCATTCTAACATGACAGCTCTGCTACCTCCATTCTAACATGACAGCTCTGCTACCTCCATTCTAACATGACAGCTCTTACCTCCATTCTAACATGACAGCTCTGCTACCTCCATTCTAACATGACAGCTCTGCTACCTCCATTCTAAGCTCTGCTACCTCCATTCTAACATGACAGCTCTGCTACCTCCATTCTAACATGACAGCTCTGCTACCTCCATTCTAACATGACAGCTCTGCTACCTCCATTCTAACATGACAGCTCTGCTACCTCCATTCTAACATGACAGCTCTGCTACCTCCATTCTAACATGACAGCTCTGCTCCCTCCACTCTAACATGACAGCTCTGCTACCTCCATTCTAATATGACAGCTCTGCTACCTCCATTCTAACATGACAGCTCTGCTACCTCCATTCTAACATGACAGCTCTGCTACCTCCATTCTAACATGACAGCTCTGCTACCTCCATTCTAACATGACAGCTCTGCTACCTCCATTCTAACATGACAGCTCTGCTACCTCCATTCTAACATGACAGCTCTGCTACCTCCATTCTAACATGACAGCTCTGCTACCTCCATTCTAACATGACAGCTCTGCTACCTCCATTCTAACATGACAGCTCTGCTACCTCCATTCTAACATGACAGCTCTGCTACCTCCATTCTAACATGACAGCTCTGCTACCTCCATTCTAACATGACAGCTCTGCTACCTCCATTCTAACATGACAGCTCTGCTACCTCCATTCTAACATGACAGCTCTGCTACCTCCATTCTAACATGACAGCTCTGCTACCTAACATGACAGCTCTGCTACCTCCATTCTAACATGACAGCTCTGCTCCTCCCTCCATCTCTAACATGACAGCTCTGCTACCTCCATTCTAACATGACAGCTCTGCTACCTCCATTCTAACATGACAGCTCTGCTACCTCCATTCTAACATGACAGCTCTGCTACCTCCATTCTAACATGACAGCTCTGCTACCTCCATTCTAACATGACAGCTCTGCTACCTCCATTCTAACATCCACCTCCATTCTAACATGACAGCTCTGCTACCTCCATTCTAACATGACAGCTCTGCTACCTCCATTCTAACATGACAGCTCTGCTACCTCCATTCTAACATGACAGCTCTGCTACCTCCATTCTAACATGACAGCTCTGCTACCTCCATTCTAACATGACAGCTCTGCTACCTCCATTCTAACATGACAGCTTACCTCCATTCTAACATGACAGCTCTGCTACCTCCATTCTAACATGACAGCTCTGCTCTACCTCCATTCTAACATGACAGCTCTGCTACCTCCATTCTAACATGACAGCTCTGCTACCTCCATTCTAACATGACAGCTCTGCTACCTCCATTCTAACATGACAGCTCTGCTACCTCCATTCTAACATGACAGCTCTGCTACCTCCATTCTAACATCCATTCTAACATGACAGCTCTGCTACCTCCATTCTAACATGACAGCTCTGCTACCTCCATTCTAACATGACAGCTCTGCTACCTCCATTCTAACATGACAGCTCTGCTACCTCCATTCTAACATGACAGCTCTGCTACCTCCATTCTAACATGACAGCTCTGCTACCTCCATTCTAACATGACAGCTCTGCTACCTCCATTCTAACATGACAGCTCTGCTACCTCCATTCTAACATGACAGCTCTGCTACCTCCATTCTAACATGACAGCTCTGCTACCTCCATTCTAACATGACAGCTCTGCTACCTCCATTCTAACATGACAGCTCTGCTACCTCCATTCTAACATGACAGCTCTGCTACCTCCATTCTAACATGACAGCTCTGCTACCTCCATTCTAACATCTACCTCCATTCATGACAGCTCTGCTACCTCCATTCTAACATGACAGCTCTGCTACCTCCATTCTAACATGACAGCTCTGCTACCTCCATTCTAACATGACAGCTCTGCTACCTCCATTCTAACATGACAGCTCTGCTACCTCCATTCTAACATGACAGCTCTGCTACCTCCATTCCTAACCATTCTAACATGACAGCTCTGCTACCTCCATTCTAACATGACAGCTCTGCTACCTCCATTCTAACATGACAGCTCTGCTACCTCCATTCTAACTGACTACCTCCATTCTAACATGACAGCTCTGCTACCTCCATTCTAATCATGACAGCTCTGCTACCTCCATTCTAACATGACAGCTCTGCTACCTCCATTCTAACATGACAGCTCTGCTACCTCCATTCTAACATGACAGCTCTGCTACCTCCATTCTAACATGACAGCTCTGCTACCTCCATTCTAACATGACAGCTCTGCTACCTCCATTCTAACATGACAGCTCTGCTACCTCCATTCTAACATGACAGCTCTGCTACCTCCATTCTAACATGACAGCTCTGCTACCTCCATTCTAACATGACAGCTCTGCTACCTCCATTCTAACATGACAGCTCTGCTACCTCCATTCTAACATGACAGCTCTGCTACCTCCATTCTCATGACAGCTCTTTCTACCTCCATTCTAACATGACAGCTCTGCTACCTCCATTCTAACATGACAGCTCTGCTACCTCCATTCTAACATGACAGCTCTGCTACCTCCATTCTAACATGACAGCTCTGCTACCTCCATTCTAACATGACAGCTCTGCTACCTCCATTCTAACATGACAGCTCTGCTACCTCCATTCTAACATGACAGCTCTGCTACCTCCATTCTAACATGACAGCTCTGCTACCTCCATTCTAACATGACAGCTCTGCTACCTCCATTCTAACATGACAGCTCTGCTACCTCCATTCTAACATGACAGCTCTGCTACTCCATTCTAACATGACAGCTCTGCTACCTCCATTCTAACATGACAGCTCTGCTCTCCATTCTAACATGACAGCTCTGCTACCTCCATTCTAACATGACAGCTCTGCTACCATTCCATTCTACCTCCATTCTAACATGACAGCTCTGCTACCTCCATTCTAACATGGCAAGCTCTGCTCTCCAACATGACAGCTCTGCTACCTCCATTCTAACATGACAGCTCTGCTACCTCCATTCTAACATGACAGCTCTGCTACCTCCATTCTAACATGACAGCTCTGCTACCTCCATTCTAACATGACAGCTCTGCTACCTCCATTCTAACATGACAGCTCTGCTACCTCCATTCTAACATGACAGCTCTGCTACCTCCATTCTAACATGACAGCTCTGCTACCTCCATTCTAACATGACAGCTCTGCTACCTCCATTCTAACATGACAGCTCTGCTACCTCCATTCTAACATGACAGCTCTGCTACCTCCATTCTAACATGACAGCTCTGCTACCTCCATTCTAATATGACAGCTCTGCTACCTCCATTCTAACATGACAGCTCTGCTACCTCCATTCTAACATGACAGCTCTGCTACCTCCATTCTAACATGACAGCTCTGCTACCTCCATTCTAACATGACAGCTCTGCTACCTCCATTCTAACATGACAGCTCTGCTACCTCCATTCTAACATGACAGCTCTGCTACCTCCATTCTAACATGACAGCTCTGCTACCTCCATTCTAACTCTCTGCTACCTCCATTCTAACATGACAGCTCTGCTACCTCCATTCTAACATGACAGCTCTGCCTCCATTCTAACATGACAGCTCTGCTACCTCCATTCTAACATGACAGCTCTGCTACCTCCATTCTAACATGACAGCTCTGCTACCTCCATTCTAACATGACAGCTCTGCTACCTCCATTCTAACATGACAGCTCTGCTACCTCCATTCTAACATGACAGCTCTGCTACCTCCATTCTATCATGACAGCTCTGCTACCTCCATTCTAACATGACAGCTCTGCTACCTCCATTCTAACATGACAGCTCTGCTACCTCCATTCTAACATGACAGCTCTGCTACCTCCATTCTAACATGACAGCTCTGCTACCTCCATTCTAACATGACAGCTCTGCTACCTCCATTCTAACATGACAGCTCTGCTACCTCCATTCTAACATGACAGCTCTGCTACCTCCATTCTAACATGACAGCTCTGCTACCTCCATTCTAACATGACAGCTCTGCTACCTCCATTCTAACATGACAGCTCTGCTACCTCCATTCTAACATGACAGCTCTGCTACCTCCATTCTAACATGACAGCTCTGCTACCTCCATTCTAACATGACAGCTCTGCTACCTCCATTCTAACATGACAGCTCTGCTACCTCCATTCTAACATGACAGCTCTGCTACCTCCATTCTAACATGACAGCTCTGACCTCCATTCTAACATGACAGCTCTGCTACCTCCATTCTAACATGACAGCTCTGCTACCTCCATTCTAACATGACAGCTCTGCTACCTCCATTCTAACATGACAGCTCTGCTACCTCCATTCTAACATGACAGCTCTGCTACCTCCATTCTAACATGACAGCTCTGCTACCTCCATTCTAACATGACAGCTCTGCTACCTCCATTCTAACATGACAGCTCTGCTACCTCCATTCTAACATGACAGCTCTGCTACCTCCATTCTAACATGACAGCTCTGCTACCTCCATTCTAACATGACAGCTCTGCTACCTCCATTCTAACATGACAGCTCTGCTACCTCCATTCATGACAGCTCTGCTACCTCCATTCTAACATGACAGCTCTGCTACCTCCATTCTAACATGACAGCTCTGCTACCTCCATTCTAACATGACAGCTCTGCTACCTCCATTCTAACATGACAGCTCTGCTCCATTCTAACATGACTCCATTCTAACATGACAGCTCTGCTCTCCATTCTAACATGACAGCTCTGCTACCTCCATTCTAACATGACAGCTCTGCTACCTCCATTCTAACATGACAACGCTGCTACCTCCATTCTAACATGACAGCTCTGCTACCTCCATTCTAACATGACAGCTCTGCTACCTCCATTCTAACATGACAGCTCTGCTACCTCCATTCTAACATGACAGCTCTGCTACCTCCATTCTAACATGACAGCTCTGCTACCTCCATTCTAACATGACAGCTCTGCTACTGCTACCTCCATTCTAACATGACAGCTCTGCTTACCTCCATTCTAACATGACAGCTCTGCTACCTCCATTCTAACATGACAGCTCTGCTACCTCCATTCTAACATGACAGCTCTGCTACCTCCATTCTAACATGACAGCTCTGCTACCTCCATTCTAACATGACAGCTCTGCTACCTCCATTCTAACATGACAGCTCTGCTACCTCCATTCTAACATGACAGCTCTGCTACCTCCATTCTAACATGACAGCTCTGCTACCTCCATTCTAACATGACAGCTCTGCTACCTCCATTCTAACATGACAGCTCTGCTACCTCCATTCTATATGACAGCTCTGACCTCCATTCTAACATGACAGCTCTGCTACCTCCATTCTAACATGACATTACCTCCATTCTAACATGACAGCTCTGCTACCTCCATTCTAACATGACAGCTCTGCTACCTCCATTCTAACATGACAGCTCTGCTACCTCCATTCTAACATGACAGCTCTGCTACCTCCATTCTAACATGACAGCTCTGCTACCTCCATTCTAACATGACAGCTCTGCTACCTCCATTCTAACATGACAGCTCTGCTACCTCCATTCTAACATGACAGCTGCTAACTACCTCCATTCTATCATGACAGCTCTGCTACCTCCATTCTAACATGACAGCTCTGCTACCTCCATTCTAACATGACAGCTCTGCTACCTCCATTCTAACATGACAGCTCTGCTACCTCCATTCTAACATGACAGCTCTGCTACCTCCATTCTAACATGACAGCTCTGCTACCTCCATTCTAATATGACAGCTCTGCTACCTCCATTCTAACATGACAACTCAGCTCCCTCCATTCTAACATGACAGCTCTGCTACCTCCATTCTAACATGACAGCTCTGCTACCTCCATTCTAACATGACAGCTCCTACCTCCATTCTAACATGACAGCTCTGCTACCTCCATTCTAACATGACAGCTCTGCTACCTCCATTCTAACATGACAGCTCTGCTACCTCCATTCTAACATGACAGCTCTGCTACCTCCATTCTAACATGACAGCTCTGCTACCTCCATTCTAACATGACAGCTCTGCTACCTCCATTCTAACATGACAGCTCTGCTACCTCCATTCTAACATGACAGCTCTGCTACCTCCATTCTAACATGACAGCTCTGCTACCTCCATTCTAACATGACAGCTCTGCTACCTCCATTCTAACATGACAGCTCTGCTACCTCCATTCTAACATGACAGCTCTGCTACCTCCATTCTATGACATGACAGCTCTGCTACCTCCATTCTAACATGACAGCTCTGCTACCTCCATTCTAACATGACAGCTCTGCTACCTCCATTCTAACATGACAGCTCTGCTACCTCCATTCTAACATGACAGCTCTGCTACCTCCATTCTAACATGACAGCTCTGCTACCTCCATTCCATGACAGCTCCATGACAGCTCTGCTACCTCCATTCTAACATGACAGCTCTGCTACCTCCATTCTAACATGACAGCTCTGCTACCTCCATTCTAACATGACAGCTCTGCTACCTCCATTCTAACATGACATGACAGCTCTGCTACCTCCATTCTAACATGACAGCTCTGCTACCTCCATTCTAACATGACAGCTCTGCTACCTCCATTCTAACATGACAGCTCTGCTACCTCCATTCTAACATGACAGCTCTGCTACCTCCATTCTAACATGACAGCTCTGCTACCTCCATTCTAACATGACAGCTCTGCTACCTCCATTCTAACATGACAGCTCTGCTACCTCCATTCTAACATGACAGCTCTGCTACCTCCATTCTAACATGACAGCTCTCCATTCTACCTCCATTCTAACATGACAGCTCTGCTACCTCCATTCTAACATGACAGCTCTGCTACCTCCATTCTAACATGACAGCTCTGCTACCTCCATTCTAACATGACAGCTCTGCTACCTCCATTCTAACATGACACCTGCTACCTCCATTCTAACATGACAGCTCTGCTACCTCCATTCTAACATGACAGCTCTGCTACCTCCATTCTAACATGACAGCATGACAGCTCTGCTACCTCCATTCTAACATGACAGCCTCCATTCTGCTAGCTCTGCTACCTCCATTCTAACATGACAGCTCTGCTACCTCCATTCTAACATGACAGCTCTGCTACCTCCATTCTAACATGACAGCTCTGCTACCTCCATTCTAACATGACAGCTCTGCTACCTCCATTCTAACATGACAGCTCTGCTACCTCCATTCTAACATGACAGCTCTGCTACAGCTCCATCCTAACATGACAGCTCTGCTACCTCCATTCTAACATGACAGCTCTGCTACCTCCATTCTAACATGACAGCTCTGCTACCTCCATTCTAACATGACAGCTCTGCTACCTCCATTCTAACATGACAGCTCTGCTACCTCCATTCTAACATGACAGCTCTGCTACCTCCATTCTCCAGCTTCTACCTCCATTCTATGACAGCTCTGCTACCTCCATTCTAACATGACAGCTCTGCTACCTCCATTCTAACATGACAGCTCTGCTACCTCCATTCTAACATGACAGCTCTGCTACCTCCATTCTATCATGACAGCTCTGCTACCTCCATTCTATCATGACAGCTCTGCTATCTCCATTCTAACATGACAGCTCTGCTACCTCCATTCTAACATGACAGCTCTAACTACCTCCATTCTAACATGACAGCTCTGCTACCTCCATTCTAACATGACAGCTCTGCTACCTCCATTCTAACATGACAGCTCTGCTACCTCCATTCTAACATGACAGCTCTGCTACCTCCATTCTAACATGACAGCTCTGCTACCTCCATTCTAACATGACAGCTCTGCTACCTCCATTCTAACATGACAGCTCTGCTACCTCCATTCTAACATGACAGCTCTGCTACCTCCATTCTAACATGACAGCTCTGACATGCTCTGCTACCTCCATTCTAACATGACAGCTCTGCTACCTCCATTCTAACATGACAGCTCTGCTACCTCCATTCTAACATGACAGCTCTGCTGACACCTCCATTCTAACATGACAGCTCTGCTACCTCCATTCTAACATGACAGCTCTGCTACCTCCATTCTAACATGACAGCTCTGCTACCTCCATTCTAACATGACAGCTAACATGACAGCTACCTCCATTCTAACATGACAGCTCTGCTACCTCCATTCTAACATGACAGCTCTGCTACCTCCATTCTAACATGACAGCTCTGCTACCTCCATTCTAACATGACAGCTCTGCTACCTCCATTCTAACATGACAGCTCTGCTACCTCCATTCTAACATGACAGCTCTGCTACCTCCATTCTAACATGACAGCTCTGCTACCTCCATTCTAACATGACAGCTCTGCTACCTCCATTCTACCATGACAGCTCTGCTACTCCATTCTAACATGACAGCTCTGCTACCATTCCATTCTAACATGACAGCTCTGCTACCTCCATTCTAACATGACAGCTCTGCTACCTCCATTCTAACATGACAGCTCTGCTACCTCCATTCTAACATGACAGCTCTGCTACCTCCCATTCTAACATGACAGCTCTGCTACCTCCATTCTAACATGACAGCTCTGCTACCTCCATTCTAACATGACAGCTCTGCCCTCCATTCTAACATGACAGCTCTGCTACCTCCATTCTAACATGACAGCTCTCTGCTGCCTCCATTCTAACATGACAGCTCTGCTACCTCCATTCTAACATGACAGCTCTGCTACCTCCATTCTAACATGACAGCTCTTCTACCTCCATTCTAACATGACACTCTGCTACCTCCATTCTAACATGACAGCTCTGCTACCTCCATTCTAACATGACAGCTCTGCTACCTCCATTCTAACATGACAGCTCTGCTACCTCCATTCTAACATGACAGCTCTGCTACCTCCATTCTAACATGACAGCTAACATGCTACCTCCATTCTAACATGACAGCTAACATGACAGCTCTACCTCCATTCTAATCATGACAGCTCTGCTACCTCCATTCTAACATGACAGCTCTGCTACCTCCATTCTAACATGACAGCTCTGCTACCTCCATTCTAACATGACAGCTCTGCTACCTCCATTCTAACATGACAGCTCTCCCATTCTAACATGACCTCCATTCTAACATGACAGCTCTGCTCCCTCCATTCTAACATGACAGCTCTGCTACCTCCATTCTAACATGACAGCTCTGCTACCTCCATTCTAACATGACAGCTCTGCTACCTCCATTCTAACATGACAGCTCTGCTACCTCCATTCTAACATGACAGCTCTGCTACCTCCATTCTAACATGACAGCTCTGCTACCTCCATTCTAACATGACAGCTCTACCTCCATTCCTCCATTCTCCAACATGACAGCTCTGCTACCTCCATTCTAACATGACAGCTCTGCTACCTCCATTCTAACATGACAGCTCTGCTACCTCCATTCTAACATGACAGCTCTGCTACCTCCATTCTAACATGACAGCTCTGCTACCTCCATTCTAACATGACAGCTCTGCTACCTCCATTCTAACATGACAGCTCTGCTACCTCCATTCTAACATGACAGCTCTGCTACCTCCATTCTAACATGACAGCTCTGCTACCTCCATTCTAACATGACAGCTCTGCTACCTCCATTCTAACATGACAGCTCTGCTACCTCCATTCTAACATGACAGCTCTGCTACCTCCATTCTAACATGACAGCTCTGCTACCTCCATTCTAACATGACAGCTCTGCTACCTCCATTCTAACATGACAGCTCTGCTACCTCCATTCTAACATGACAGCTCTGCTACCTCCATTCTAACATGACAGCTCTGCTACCTCCATTCTAACATGACAGCTCTGCTACCTCCATTCTAACATGCTCTGCTACCTCCATTCTAACATGACAGCTCTGCTACCTCCATTCTAACATGACAGCTCTGCTACCTCCATTCTAACATGACAGCTCTGCTACCTCCATTCTAACATGACAGCTCTGCTACCTCCATTCTAACATGACAGCTCTGCTACCTCCATTCTAACATGACAGCTCTGCTACCTCCATTCTAACATGACAGCTCTGCTACCTCCATTCAGCTCTGCTACCTCCACTCCTAACATGACAGCTCTGCTACCTCCATTCTAACATGACAGCTCTGCTACCTCCATTCTAACATGACAGCTCTGCTACCTCCATTCTAACATGACAGCTCTGCTACCTCCATTCTCATGACAGCTCTGCTACCTCCATTCTAACATGACATGCTACCTCCACTAACATGACAGCTCTGCTACCTCCATTCTAACATGACAGCTCTGCTACCTCCATTCTAACATGACAGCTCTGCTACTCCATTCTAACATGACAGCTCTGCTACCTCCATTCTAACATGACAGCTCTGCTACCTCCATTCTAACATGACAGCTCTGCTACCTCCATTCTAACATGACAGCTCTGCTACCTCCATTCTAACATGACAGCTCTGCTACCTCCACTCTAACATGACAGCTCTGCTACCTCCACTCTAACATGACAGCTCTGCTACCTCCATTCTAACATGACAGCTCTGCTACCTCCATTCTAACATGACAGCTCTGCTACCTCCATTCTAACATGACAGCTCTGCTACCTCCACTCTAACATGACAGCTCTGCTCCCTCCACTCTAACATGACAGCTCTGCTACCTCCATTCTAACATGACAGCTCTGCTACCTAACATTCTAACTCCATTCTAACATGACAGCTCTGCTACCTCCATTCTAACATGACAACGCTGCTACCTCCATTCTAACATGACAGCTCTGCTACCTCCATTCTAACATGACAGCTCTGCTACCTCCATTCTAACATGACAGCTCTGCTACCTCCATTCTAACATGACAGCTCTGCTACCTCCATTCTAACATGACAGCTCTGCTACCTCCATTCTAACATGACAGCTCTGCTACCTCCATTCTAACATGACAGCTCTACCTCCATTCTAACATGACCTCTGCTACCTTCTAACATGACAGCTCTGCTACCTCCATTCTAACATGACAGCTCTGCTACCTCCATTCTAACATGACAGCTCTGCTACCTCCATTCTAACATGACAGCTCTGCTACCTCCATTCTAACATGACAGCTCTGCTACCTCCATTCTAACATGACAGCTCTGCTACCTCCATTTCTAATATGACAGCTCTGCTACCTCCATTCTAACATGACAGCTCTGCTACCTCCATTCTAACATGACAGCTCTGCTACCTCCATTCTAACATGACAGCTCTGCTACCTCCATTCTAACATGACAGCTCTGCTACCTCCATTCTAACATGACAGCTCTGCTACCTCCATTCTAACATGACAGCTCTGCTACCTCCATTCTAACATGACAGCTCTGCTACCTCCATTCTAACATGACAGCTCTGCTACCTCCATTCTAACATGACAGCTCTGCTACCTCCATTCTAACATGACAGCTCTGCTACCTCCATTCTAACATGACAGCTCTGCTACCTCCATTCTAATATGACAGCTCTGCTACCTCCATTCTAACATGACAGCTCTGCTCCCTCCACTCTAACATGACAGCTCTGCTACCTTCTAACATGACAGCTCTGCTACCTCCATTCTAACATGACAGCTCTGCTACCTCCATTCTAACATGACAGCTCTGCTACCTCCATTCTAACATGACAGCTCTGCTACCTCCATTCTCATGACAGCTCTGCTACCTCCATTCATGACAGCTCTGCTACCTCCATTCTCATGACAGCTCTTACCTCCATTCTAACATGACAGCTCTGCTACCTCCATTCTAACATGACAGCTCTGCTACCTCCATTCTAACATGACAGCTCTGCTACCTCCATTCTAACATGACAGCTCTGCTACCTCCATTCTAACATGACAGCTCTGCTACCTCCATTCTAACATGACAGCTCTGCTACCTCCATTCTAACATGACAGCTCTGCTACCTCCATTCTAACATGACAGCTCTGCTACCTCCATTCTAACATGACAGCTCTGAGACCTCCACTCTAACATGACAGCTCTGCTACCTCCATTCTAACATGACAGCTCTGCTACCTCCATTCTAACATGACAGCTCTGCTACCTCCATTCTAACATGACAGCTCTGCTACCTCCATTCTAACATGACAGCTCTGCTACCTCCATTCTAACATGACAGCTCTGCTACCTCCATTCTAACATGACAGCTCTACCTCCATTCTAACCTCCATTCTAACATGACAGCTCTGCTACCTCCATTCTAAGCATGACAGCTCTGCTACCTCCATTCTAACATGACAGCTCTGCTACCTCCATTCTAACATGACAGCTCTGCTACCTCCATTCTAACATGACAGCTCTGCTACCTCCATTCTAACATGACAGCTCTGCTACCTCCATTCTAACATGACAGCTCTGCTACCTCCATTCTAACATGACAGCTCTGCTACCTCCATTCTAACATGACAGCTCTGCTACCTCCATTCTAACATGACAGCTCTGCTACCTCCATTCTAACATGACAGCTCTGCTACCTCCATTCTAACATGACAGCTCTGCTACCTCCATTCTAACATGACAGCTCTGCTACCTCCATTCTAACATGACAGCTCTGCTACCTCCATTCTAACATGACAGCTCTGCTACCTCCATTCTAACATGACAGCTCTGCTACCTCCATTCTAACATGACATGACAGCTCTGCTACCTCCATTCTAACATGACAGCTCTGCTACCTCCATTCTAACATGACAGCTCTGCTACCTCCATTCTAACATGACAGCTCTGCTACCTCCATTCTAACATGACAGCTCTGCTACCTCCATTCTATCATGACAGCTCTGCTACCTCCATTCTAACATGACAATGCTGCTACCTCCATTCTAACATGACAGCTCTGCTACCTCCATTCTAACATGACAGCTCTGCTACCTCCATTCTAACATGACAGCTCTGCTACCTCCATTCTAACATGACAGCTCTGCTACCTCCATTCTAACATGACAGCTCTGCTACCTCCATTCTAACATGACAGCTCCTCCATTCTAACATGACAGCTCTGCTACCTCCATTCTAACATGACAGCTCTGCTACCTCCATTCTAACATGACAGCTCTGCTACCTCCATTCTAACATGACAGCTCTGCTACCTCCATTCTAACATGACAGCTCTGCTACCTCCATTCTAACATGACAGCTCTGCTACCTCCATTCTAACATGACAGCTCTGCTACCTCCATTCTAACATGACAGCTCTGCTACCTCCATTCTAACATGACAGCTCTGCTACCTCCATTCTAACATGACAGCTCTGCTACCTCCATTCTAACATGACAGCTCTGCTACCTCCATTCTAACATGACAGCTCTGCTACCTCCATTCTAACATGACACCTCCATTCTAACATGACAGCTCTGCTACCTCCATTCCATGACAGCTCTGCTACCTCCATTCTAACATGACAGCTCTGCTACCTCCATTCTAACATGACAGCTCTGCTACCTCCATTCTAACATGACAGCTCTGCTACCTCCATTCTAACATGACAGCTCTGCTACCATTCTAACATGACAGCTCTGCTACCTCCATTCTAACATGACAGCTCTGCTACCTCCATTCTAACATGACAGCTCTGCTACCTCCATTCTAACATGACAGCTCTGCTACCTCCATTCTAACATGACAGCTCCATTCTGCTACCTCCATTCTAACATGACAGCTCTGCTACCTCCATTCTAACATGACAGCTCTGCTACCTCCATTCTAACATGACAGCTCTGCTACCTCCATTCTAACATGACAGCTCTGCTACCTCCATTCTAACATGACAGCTCTGCTACCCTCCATTCTAACATGACAGCTCTGCTACCTCCATTCTAACATGACAGCTCCTCCATTCTAACATGACATTCATTCTAACATGACAGCTCTGCTACCTCCATTCTAACATGACAGCTCTGCTACCTCCATTCTAACATGACAGCTCTGCTACCTCCATTCTAACATGACAGCTCTGCTACCTCCATTCTAACATGACAGCTCTGCTACCTCCATTCTAACATGACAGCTCTGCTACCTCCATTCTCATGACAGCTCTGCTACCTCCATTCTAACATGACAGCTCTGCTACCTCCATTCTAACATGACAGCTCTGCTACCTCCATTCTAACATGACAGCTCTGCTACCTCCATTCTAACATGACAGCTCTGCTACCTCCATTCTAACATGACAGCTCTGCTACCTCCATTCTAACATGACAGCTCTGCTACCTCCATTCTAACATGACAGCTCTGCTACCTCCATTCTAACATGACAGCTCTGCTACCTCCATTCTAACATGACAGCTCTGCTACCTCCATTCTAACATGACAGCTCTGCTACCTCCATTCTAACATGACAGCTCTGCTACCTCCATTCTAACATGACAGCTCTGCTACCTCCATTCTAACATGACAGCTCTGCTACCTCCATTCTAACATGACAGCTCTGCTACCTCCATTCTAACATGACAGCTCTGCTACCTCCATTCTAACATGACAGCTCTGCTACCTCCATTCTAACATGACAGCTCTGCTACCTCCATTCTAACATGACAGCTCTGCTACCTCCATTCTAACATGACAGCTCTGCTACCTCCATTCTAACATGACAGCTCTGCTACCTCCATTCTAACATGACAGCTCTGCTACCTCCATTCTAACATGACAGCTCTGCTACCTCCATTCTAACATGACAGCTCTGCTCCCTCCTCCATGACAGCTCTCTAACATGACAGCTCTGCTACCTCCATTCTAACATGACAGCTCTGCTACCTCCATTCTGACACATGACAGCTCCATTCTAACTGACACCTCCATTCTAACATGACAGCTCTGCTACCTCCATTCTAACATGACAGCTCTGCTACCTCCATTCTAACATGACAGCTCTGCTACCTCCATTCTAACATGACAGCTCTGCTACCTCCATTCTAACATGACAGCTCTGCTACCTCCATTCTAACATGACAGCTCTGCTACCTCCATTCTAACATGACAGCTCTGCTACCTCCATTCTAACATGACAGCTCTGCTACCTCCATTCTAACATGACAGCTCTGCTACCTCCATTCTAACATGACAGCTCTGCTACCTCCATTCTAACATGACAGCTCTGCTACCTCCATTCTAACATGACAGCTCTGCTACCTCCATTCTAACATGACAGCTCTGCTACCTCCATTCTAACATGACAGCTCTGCTACCTCCATTCTAACATGACAGCTCTGCTACCTCCATTCTAACATGACAGCTCTGCTACCTCCATTCTAACATGACAGCTCTGCTACCTCCATTCTAACATGACAGCTCTGCTACCTCCATTCTAACATGACAGCTCTGCTACCTCCATTCTAACATGACAGCTCTGCTACCTCCATTCTAACATGACAGCTCTGCTACCTCCATTCTAACATGACAGCTCTGCTACCTCCATTCTAACATGACAGCTCTGCTACCTCCATTCTAACATGACAGCTCTGCTACCTCATGACAGCATTCTAACATGACAGCTCTGCTACCTCCATTCTAACATGACAGCTCTGCTACCTCCATTCTAACATGACAGCTCTGCTACCTCCATTCTAACATGACAGCTCTGCTACCTCCATTCTAACATGACAGCTCTGCTACCTCCATTCTAACATGACAGCTCTGCTACCTCCATTCTAACATGACAGCTACCTCCATTGCATGACAGCTCTGCTCCATTCTAACATGACAGCTCTGCTACCTCCATTCTAACATGACAGCTCTGCTACCTCCATTCTAACATGACAGCTCTGCTACCTCCATTCTAACATGACAGCTCTGCTACCTCCATTTCATGACACATGACAGCTCTGCTACCTCCATTCTAACATGACAGCTCTGCTACCTCCATTCTAACATGACAGCTCTGCTACCTCCATTCTAACATGACAGCTCTGCTACCTCCATTCTAACATGACAGCTCTGCTACCTCCATTCTAACATACCTCCATTTCTAACATGACACCTCCATTCTAACATGACAGCTCTGCTACCTCCATTCTAACATGACAGCTCTAACATGACAGCTCTGCTTCCATTCTAACATGACAGCTCTGCTACCTCCATTCTAACATGACAGCTCTGCTACCTCCATTCTAACATGACAGCTCCATTCCATTCTAACATGACAGCTCTGCTACCATTCCATGACAGCTCTCTAATTCTAACATGACAGCTCTGCTACCTCCATTCTAACATGACAGCTCTGCTACCTCCATTCTAACATGACAGCTCTGCTACCTCCATTCTAACATGACAGCTCTGCTACCTCCATTCTAACATGACAGCTCTGCTACCTCCATTCTAACATGACAGCTCTGCTACCTCCATTCTAACATGACAGCTCTGCTACCTCCATTCTAACATGACAGCTCTGCTACCTCCATTCTAACATGACAGCTCTGCTACCTCCATTCTAACATGACAGCTCTGCTACCTCCATTCTAACATGACAGCTCTGCTACCTCCATTCTAACATGACAGCTCTGCTACCTCCATTCTAACATGACAGCTCTGCTACCTCCATTCTAACATGACAGCTCTGCTACCTCCATTCTAACATGACAGCTCTGCTACTCCATTCTAACATGACAGCTTCTACCTCCATTCTAACATGACAGCTCTGCTACCTCCATTCTAACATGACAGCTCTGCTACCTCCATTCTAACATGACAGCTCTGCTACCTCCATTCTAACATGACAGCTCTGCTACCTCCATTCTAACATGACAGCTCTGCTACCTCCATTCTAACATGACAGCTCTGCTACCTCCATTCTAACATGACAGCTCTGCTACCTCCATTCTAACATGACAGCTCTGCTACCTCCATTCTAACATGACAGCTCTGCTACCTCCATTCTAACATGACAGCTCTGCTACCTCCATTCTAACATGACAGCTCTGCTACCTCCATTCTAACATGACAGCTCTGCTACCTCCATTCTAACATGACAGCTCTGCTACCTCCATTCTAACATGACAGCTCTGCTACCTCCATTCTAACATGACAGCTCTGCTACCTCCATTCTAACATGACAGCTCTGCTACCTCCATTCTAACATGACAGCTCTGCTACCTCCATTCTAACATGACAGCTCTGCTACCTCCATTCTAACATGACAGCTCTACCTCCATTCTAACATGACAGCTCTGCTACCTCCATTCTAACATGACAGCTCTGCTACCTCCATTCTAACATGACAGCTCTGCTACCTCCATTCTAACATGACAGCTCTGCTACCTCCATTCTAACATGACAGCTCTGCTACCTCCATTCTAACATGACAGCTCTGCTACCTCCATTCTAACATGACAGCTCTGCTACCTCCATTCTCATGACAGCTCTGCTCTCCATTCTAACATGACAGCTCTGCTACCTCCATTCTAACATGACAGCTCTGCTACCTCCATTCTAACATGACAGCTCTGCTACCTCCATTCTAACATGACAGCTCTGCTACCTCCATTCTAACATGACAGCTCTGCTACCTCCATTCTAACATGACAGCTCTGCTACCTCCATTCTAACATGACAGCTCTGCTACCTCCATTCTAACATGACAGCTCTGCTACCTCCATTCTAACATGACAGCTCTGCTACCTCCATTCTAACATGACAGCTCTGCTACCTCCATTCTAACATGACAGCTCTGCTACCTCCATTCTAACATGACAGCTCTGCTACCTCCATTCTAACATGACAGCTCTGCTACCTCCATTCTAACATGACAGCTCTGCTACCTCCATTCTAACATGACAGCTCTGCTACCTCCATTCTAACATGACAGCTCTGCTACCTCCATTCTAACATGAGCTCTGCTCCTCCATTCTAACATGACAGCTCTGCTACCTCCATTCTAACATGACAGCTCTGCTACCTCCATTCTAACATGACAGCTCTGCTACCTCCATTCATGACAACTCCATTCTAACATGACAGCTCTGCTACCTCCATTCATTCTAATTCTAATGACAGCTCTGCTACCTCCATTCTAACATGACAGCTCTGCTACCTCCATTCTAACATGACACATGACCTCCATTCTAACATGACAGCTACCTCCATTCTAACATGACAGCTACCTCCATTCTAACATGACAGCTCTGCTACCTCCATTCTAACATGACAGACATGACAGCTCTGCTACCTCCATTCTAACATGACAGCTCTGCTACCTCCATTCTAACATGACAGCTCTGCTATCTCCATTCTAACATGACAGCTCTGCTACCTCCATTCTAACATGACAGCTCTGCTACCTCCATTCTAACATGACAGCTCTGCTACCTCCATTCTAACATGACAGCTCTGCTACCTCCATTCTAACATGACAGCTCTGCTACCTCCATTCTAACATGACATTCTAACATGACAGCTCTGCTACCTCCATTCTATCATGACAGCTCTGCTACCTCCATTCTAACATGACAGCTCTGCTACCTCCATTCTAATATGACAGCTCTGCTACCTCCATTCTAACATGACAGCTCTGCTACCTCCACTCCAACATGACAGCTCTGCTACCTCCATTCTAACATGACAGCTCTGAGCTCTGCACCTCCATTCTAACATGACAGCTCTGCACCATTCTAACATGACCACTCCATTCTAACATGACAGCTCTGACATGACAGCTCCACCTCCATTCTAACATGACAGCTCTGCTACCTCCATTAGCTCTGATGACAGCTCCACATTCTAACATGGCAGCTCTGAGCTCTGACCTCCATTCTAACATGGTAGCTCTGAGACCTCCACTCTAACATGGCAGCTCTGAGACCTCCACTCTAACATGGCAGCTCTGACACCTCCACTCTAACATGGCAGCTCTGACACATCCACTCTAATATGGTAGCTCTGAGACATCCACTCTAACATGGCAGCTCTGAGACCTCCACTCTTACATGGCAGCTCTGAGACCTCCACTCTGACTTGGCATATCTGACACCTCCACTCTAACATGGCAGCTCTGAGACCTCCACTCTAACATGATAGCTCTGAGACCCCCACTCTAACATGGCAGCTCTGAGACCTCCACTCTTGCTTGGCATTTCTGTGTAATGTTTAAGTAACATTGCCAGAGGGCTGTAGTGGTAGAAGGGCAGTGATGTCAGAGCGTTAGAATAAAGGTTGTCACGGGGCTTGATCGGTGTCAGATGCTGATTGTTGGCAGATGCTGATTGGTGGCAGATGCTGATGTGTAATCACAGTGGGTCAGACAAGGGTAACCCAGGACGTCAGCAGGGTTCCAGAGCTACGGAACACAGAGCAGGCCTTTCACTGTCAGAACCCAAGACCTGGAAAGTTTCAGTGTAGCACACACACACACACACACACACACACACACACACACACACACACACACACACACACACACACACACACACACACACACACACACACACACACACACACACACACACACACACACACACACACACACACACACACACACACACACACACACACACACACACACTTCGAGTGTTTTCCTCAGATCCAAATCTAACGTGTCGTGAACCAGGAGGATTAATTGTTCATCTTAACAACCATGATTATCTGGAGTGATTGTAAATTCTCCTCAGTTCTGGCCTTTCCAGGACGGTGCCCAGAGAGTCAGACTGCTGATGAGATCCACGTCTTTTTTTCCTTCACTCTTTTTTTCTCCTTCCCTTCCTGGAACTAATTTTCACAATGATTTCATAGCTGCAGAATGTCCTAATTGCGGAGACCTGGTCTCTCAAGCTGCGTGGCTTTTGGCCGCGGGGTGGGGGGTAGAAGGATTTGTGTGTGAGTGTGCGTGAGAGAGAGTGAGGGAGAGAAAGAGAGAGGAGAAAGAGAGACTGGGAGTGTGTAAGGGTTTGGGGTGGGTCAGAGACTTTTAGTGCTGGGGTACCTTTCAATTTGATGGACGTCTAGGGGACGTTCACTCTGTCCGACAGTTAAACCCAGGTGGGGGGTGTGTAGTGTGTGTGTGTGTGTGTGTGTGTGTGTGTGTGTGTGTGTGTGTGTGTGTGTGTGTGTGTGTGTGTGTGTGTGTGTGTGTGTGATATAGAACAGTGGTCCTCTCAAAGAACACCCCCGAAGGCCGAAATAACACACTTAACTCAACTCACGCTGTTTCACTCAATCACCATAATATAGTTTCAACACAGCACACAAGAGGCACACAGACAGAGGCAAGGAAAAACTCTGATGAACACAAACACACATACAGGACCAACAAAATAGACACTGGCTCTTGGGGGTACTCTAATACTGGTCCAATTATGTTTTCAATAGTTCAAGTGTTCCCTAGATACTAATGTAACGCTTATGTGCACAAATAAATTCTCAACATAACTTCAATTCATAGCCAGCCAGGTCTCCCCTGATACAAGTCAGTATTCAACGTCCATCCATGTCTGAGGACGTTGGGAGATGATGTGGAAACCAGCCACTAGGGGCAACAGTGAGCGTTGTTAACTTCAAATAGGTTTCAGTTTTACTAGGGGGTTGTGGACATGGATGGTGAACAGTTTAGAAAGTTTTTTTTAAAATATATTTTTAAGCCTATCTCAAACCTTAACCCTTACCTTAACCATTCGGAGTTAATGCCTAACCTTAATAATTCAGAGTTGATACCTAAACTTAAACTTAAACATTTCGAAATGTGACGTTTGGAACAACTTCGAAATGTAATGTTTGTTATTTTATCTTGGCCCTCCGTTTCCTATAGTTCACAATCAGCTTCTTTGTCTTTCTGACATTGAGGGAGAGGTTGTCCTGGCACCACACTGCCAGGTCTCTGACCTTTCCCCTGTAGGCTGTCTTATCGACGTCGGTGATCAGGCCTACCACCGTCGTGTTGTCAGCAAACTTAATAATGGTGTTGGAGTCGTTTGCGGCCATGCGGTCGTGGGTGAACAGGGAGTACAGGAGTGGGCTAACTACTCACCCCTGAGGGGCCCCCATGTGGGGGTCAGCATGGCATTGTGTTGTTGCCTATCCTCACCAACTGGGGGCAGCCTGTCAGAAAGTCCAGTATCCAATTGCAGAGGTAGGTATTTAATCCCAAGGTCCTTAGTTTAGGGATGATCTTTGTGGGCACTATGATGTAGAACGCTGAGTTGTGGTCAATGGACATCATTCTAACATCGGTGTTCCTTTTGTCCAGGTGGTAAAGGGCAGTGTGGAGTGCAATAACGATTGCATCATCTGTGGATCTGTTGGGGCGGTGTGTGAATAGGAGTGGGTCCAGGGTGTCTGGGATGATGGTGTAAATGAGAGCCATGACCAGCCTTTCAAAGCATTTCAAGGCTACAGATGTGGGTGCTAAGGTGTGGTAATCATTTAGACAGGTAACACTATGGTGGTTTGCTTGAAGCATGTGGGTATTACAGACCGGGTAAGGAAGAGGTTGAAAATGTCAGTGAAAACACTTGCTAGCTGAGTACCTGTCCTGGTAACTCGTCCGGCCCTGTGGCCTTGTGAATGTTAAACCTTTTCAAAGGTCGTAATCACATCGGCTACGGAGAACGTGATCACAGTCGTTCGGAACACCTGGTGTTCTTATCTATGGTTCAGTGTTGCTTGCCTCGAAGCGAGCATAGAAGGCATTTAGCTCGTCTGGTAGACTCATGTCACTGGTCAATTCGCGGCTGATACAGCAACTGCACCGCTCTTAACCGCAAGGCTCTCCAGAGGGTGGTGCGGTCTGTACAACGCATCACTGGGGGCAAACTACCTGCCCTCCATTACACCTACAGCACCTAATGTCACAGGAAGGCCAAAAAGATCATCAAGGACATCAACCAGCTGAGCCACTGGCTGTTCACACCACTACCATCCAGAAGGCGAGGTTCGTGCAGGTGCATCAAAGCTGGGACAAAGAGACTGAAAATCAGCTTCTATCTCAAGGCCATCAGACTGCAAAACAGCAATCACTAACTCAGAGAGTCTGCTGCCTACATTGAGACCCAATCACTGGTCACTTTAATAAATGGATCACTATTCACTTTATACAATGCACTCTAAATAATGCCACTTTAATAATGTTTACATATCTTATATTACTCAAATCATGTGTATACTGTATGCCGCTCGGCCATCGCTCATCCATATACTCACATGTACATATTCTCACCCCTTTAGATTTGTTTGTATTAGGTAGTTGTTGGGGAATTGTTAGATTACTTGTTAGATATTACTGCACTGTTGGAACTAAACTTAGCAGAAAAAGAAACGTCCCGTTTTTCAGGACCCTGTCTTTTAAAGATAATTCGTAAAAATCCAAATAACTTCACAAATCTTCATTGTAAAGGGTTTTAACACTGTTTCCCATGCTTGTTCAATGAACCATAAACAATTAATGAACATGCACCTGTGGAACAGCTTAGAAACGGTAGGCAATTAAGGTCACAGTTATGAAAACTTAGCACACTAAAGAGGCCTTTCTACTGACTCTGAAAAACTGTAAAAGAAAGATTCCCAGGTTCCCTGCTCTCCTGCTACTCTCCTGCAACCCGCATCACCCAATGTGGTACGGATCTGCTTTTTCTATACTTTAGAACCGGAACCCCCATCAGAAGCTAGCCAGCTAACTAGCTACTAGCTAGTACTCAGTTAGCCACTGCTAGCGGTCTTCAAAGCTAACTAGGACACCAGCGCGACATCAACCCAGAGCATATCAGACTGCTTTTTCTCTACCACATCTCCGGATTCCTACCGCAAGCTCTGAACCTTTACACCGGATCATCGCAACTAGCTAGCTGCAATCCGTGTGGCTACTCCTGGCTAACGTCTCTGCCCCAAAGCAAGCACCAGTTAGCCTTGAGCTAGCCTCGAGCTAAGCCCATCTCCCGACTAGCCGAAGAGGTCCAACATTACCTCTTTTGCCAATTGGCCTGGACCATTTACTGCCGACATGGAGCCCCGCCGATCCACGACTGGTCCGCCGACATAATCGTCCGAGGTGGTTTCAACAGGCTTTTCCGTTGCGACATCGCCAAAGATCCATCTGCTGGCCAAGGCCCGCGAGCTTTCTGAAACGCTGTGTCTCCAGCTCACCTAGCGTACTAGAGCACCTGTAGCATACTCCTGGGCTACAATTACCCGGGCCCACGACCGGTCTGTCGATGTCACCGCATGAAGAGGAATAAACAGACTCACCCCATCGCGACATCCCCCAAAGGTTAACTCTCTAGCCCTCGCTATCTCCCTGCTTGCTAATTCGGCCTGCTATAACGGTTAGCTTGTCTAGCCCGGGCCTACGAACTGTTAGCTTGATAGCACAGGCCTGCTAACCGTCTGAATCACCGCGTCCCAAACACTCTCTGAAACCATTTACTTTCTATCTCTTTTTGATTTTTATTTTGTTTATACCTTCCGGAAACCTGCCTCACCCACTGTGATACGGAATCACTATTACTTTTAATTTTAATTTTATTTTTATGACTCACTCAAGAACCTCCAGACGCTAACCAGCTAACTAGCTACAAACTATTTAGTCATTGTTAGTTTCTTTTTAAACCTGGATAACACTCGCCAGTCCAGCTTCCCTGCCCATCCACCGCTTCCTCCTGGACACTGATCTCTTGGCTACATAGCTGACGCACACTGGACTTTTCATTAATCACGGTACTCCATTCTGCTTGTTTGTTTTACCTGCTGTTTGTTGTGCTAGCTGAGATTAGCCTCGCCTACTGTTTTTAGCTAGCTTTCCCAATTCAACACCTGTGATTACTGTATGCCTCGCTGTATGTCTCTCTCAAATGTCAATATGCCTTGTATACTGTTGTTCAGGTTAGTTATCATTGTTTTAGTTCACAATGGAGCCCCTAGATCCACTCTGCATACCCCTGTTACCTCCTTTGTCCCACCTCCCACACATGCGGTGACCTCACCCATTACAACCAGCATGTCCAGAGATACAACCTCTCTCATCATCACCCAGTGCCTGGGCTTAGCTCCGCTGTACCCGCACCCCACCATACCCCTGTCTGCGCATTATGCCCTGAATATATTCTACCATGCCCAGAAACCTGCTCCTCTTATCCTCTGCCCCCAACGCTCTATGCGACCAGTTTTGATAGCCTTTAGCCGCACCCTCATACTACTCCTTCTCTGTTCCGCGGGTGATGTGGAGGTAAACCCAGGCCCTGCATGTCCCCAGGTACCCTCATTTGTTGACTTCTGTGATCGAAAAAGCCTTGGTTTTATGCATGTCAACATCAGAAGCCTCCTCACTAAGTTTGTTTTATTCACTGCTTTAGCACACTCTGCTAACCCTGATGTCCTTGCCGTGTCTGAATCCTGGCTCAGGAAGCCCACCAAAAATTCAGAGATTTCCATACCCAACCATAACATCTTCCGTAAAGATAGAACTGCCAAAGGGGGCGGAGTCGCAGTCTACTGCAGAGATAGCCTGCAAAGTAATGTCATACTTTCCAGGTCCATAGCCAAACAGTTTGAACTACTAATTTTGAAAATGACTCTCTCCAGAAATAAGTCTCTCACTGTTGCCGCCTGCTACCGACCACCTTCAGCTCCCAGCTGTGCTCTGGACACCATTTGTGAATTGATCGCCCCCCATCTAGCTTCAGAGTTTGTTCTGTTAGGTGACCTAAACTGGGATATGCTTAACACCCTGGCAGTCCTACAATCTAAGATAGATGCCCTCAATCTCACTCAAATCATCAAGGAACCCACCAGGTACAACCCTAACTCTGTAAACAAGGGCACCCTCATAGACGTCATCCTGACCAACTGGCCCTCCAAATACACCTCCGCTGTCTTCAACCAGGATCTCAGCGACCACTGCCTCATTGCCTGTATCCGCCACGGAGCCGCAGTCAAATGACCACCCCTCATCACTGTCAAACGCTCCCTAAAACACTTCTGTGAGCAGGCCTTTCTAATCGACCTGGCCCGGGTATCCTGGAAGGACATTGACCTCATCCCGTCAGTTGAGGATGCCTGGTCATTCTTTAAAAGTAACTTCCTCACCATTTTAGATAAGCATGCTCCGTTCAAAAAATGCAGAACCAAGAACAGATACAGCCCTTAGTTCACTCCAGACCTGACTGCCCTCGACCAGCACAAAAACATCCTGTGGCGGACTGCAATAGCATCGAATAGCCCCCGTGATATGCAACTGTTCAGGGAAGTCAGGAACCAATACACGCAGTCAGTCAGGAAAGCTAAGGCCAGCTTCTTCAGGCAGAAGTTTGCATCCTGTAGCTCCAACTTCAAAAAGTTCTGGGACACTGTGAAGTCCATGGAGAACAAGAGCACCTCCCAGCTGCCCACTGCACTGAGGTTAGGTAACACAGTCTCCACCGATAAATCCATGATTAGCGAAAACTTCAATAAGCACTTCTCAACGGCTGGCCATGCCTTCCGCCTGGCTACTCCAACCTCGGCCAACAGCTCTGCCCCCCCCACAGCTCCTTGCCCAAGCCTCTCCAGGTTCTCCTTTACCCAAATCCAGATAGCAGATGTTCTGAAAGAGCTGCAAAACCTGGACCCGTACAAATCAGCTGGGCTTGACAATCTGGACCCTCTATTTCTGAAACTATCTGCCGCCATTGTCGCAACCCCTATCACCAGCCTGTTCAAACTCTCTTTCATATCGTCTGAGATACCCAAGGATTGGAAAGCTGCAGCAGTCATCACCGTCTTCAAAGGGGGAGACACCCTGGACCCAAACTGTTATAGACCTATATCCATCCTGCCATGCCTATCTAAGGTCTTCGAAAGCCAAGTCAACAAACAGGTCACTGACCATCTCGAATCCCACCGTACCTTCTCCGCTGTGCAATCTGGTTTCCGAGCCGGTCACGGGTGCACCTCAGCTACACTCAAGGTACTAAACGATATCATAACCGCCATCGATAAAAGACAGTACTGTGCAGCCGTCTTCATCGACCTCGCCAAGGCTTTCGACTCTGTCAATCACCATATTCTTATCGGCAGACTCAATAGCCTCGGTTTTTTCGGATGACTGCCTTGCCTGGTTCACCAATTACTTTGCAGACAGAGTTCAGTGTGTCAAATCGGAGGGCATGCTGTCCGGTCCTCTGGCAGTCTCTATGGGGGTGCCACGGGGTTCATTTCTCGGGCCGACTCTTTTCTCTGTATATATCAATGATGTTGCTCTTGCTGCGGGCGATTCCATTTACATTTACATTTACATTTAAGTCATTTAGCAGACGCTCTTATCCAGAGCGACTTACAAATTGGTGCATTCACCTTATGACATCCAGTGGGACAGTCACTTAACAATAGTGCATCTAAAACTTAGGGGGGGTGGGGTGAGAGGGATTACTTAACCTATCCTAGGTATTCCTTAAAGAGGTGGGGTTTCAGGTGTCTCCGGAAGGTGGTGATTGACTCCGCTGTCCTGGCGTCGTGAGGGAGTTTGTTCCCTGATCCACCTCTACGCAGACGACACCATTCTATACACTTTTGGCCCGTCATTGGACACTGTGCTATCTAACCTCCAAACGAGCTTCAATGCCATACAGCACTCCTTCCGTGGCCTCCAACTGCTCTTAAACGTGAGTAAAACCAAATGCATGCTTTTCAACCGATCGCTGCCTGCACCCGCATGCCCGACTAGCATCACCACACTGGATGGTTCCGACCTTGAATATGTGGACATCTATAAGTACCTAGGTGTCTGGCTAGACTGCAAACTCTCCCTCCAGACTCACATCAAACATCTCCAATCGAAAATCAAATCAAGAGTCGGCTTTCTATTCTGCAACAAAGCCTCCTTCACTCACGCCGCCAAGCTTACCCTAGTAAAACTGACTATCCTACCGATCCTCGACTTCGGCGATGTCATGTACAAAATGGCTTCCAACACTCTACTCAGCAAACTGGATGCAGTCTATCACAGTGCTATCCGTTTTGTCACTAAAGCACCTTATACCACCCACCACTGCGACTTACATTTACATTTAAGTCATTTAGCAGACGCTCTTATCCAGAGCGACTTACAAATTGGTGCATTCACCTTATGACATCCAGTAGAACAGTCACTTTACAATAGTGCATCTAAATCTTAAAGGGGGGTGAGAAGGACGTCGTCAGACCCACTGGCTCAAGGTCATCTACAAGTCCATGCTAGGTAAAGCTCCGCCTTATCTCAGTTCACTGGTCACGATGGCAACACCCATCCGTAGCACGCGCTCCAGCAGGTGTATCTCACTGATCATCCCTAAAGCCAACACCTCATTTGGCCGCCTTTCGTTCCAGTACTCTGCTGCCTGTGACTGGAACGAACTGCAAAAATCGCTGAAGTTGGAGACTTTTATCTCCCTCACCAACTTCAAACATCAGCTATCCAAGCAGCTAACCGATCGCTGCAGCTGTAAATAGTCTATTGGTAAATAGCCCACCCATTTTCACCTACCTCATTCCCATACTGTTTTTATACTGTTTTTTATTTATTTACTTTTCTGCTCTTTTGCACACCAATATCTCTACCTGTACATGACCATCTGATCATTTATCACTCCAGTGTTAATCTGCAAAATTGTATTATTCGCCTACCTCCTCATGCCTTTTGCACACATTGTATATAGACTGCCCATTTTTTTTTCTACTGTGTTATTGACTTGTTAATTGTTTACTCCATGTGTAACTCTGTGTTGTCTGTTCACACTGCTATGCCTTATTTTGGCCAGGTCACAGTTGCAAATGAGAACTTGTTCTCAACTAGCCTACCTGGTTAAATAAAGGTGAAATAAATAAAAAAATATAAAAAAAATCCTCGAAGTGGCAGATCACGTGTAACAACACCTGCACAGGATCGGTACATCCAAACATCACACCTGCGGAACAGATACAGGATGGCACCAGTTACACCAGGAACGCACAATCCCCCCCCATCAGTGTCATTGCAGGCAATCTCAACGCTGTTGTTACAGGGAAGACATCTCCCTCCTTCATGTGGTACCCTTCCTGCAGGCTCATCCTAATATGACCCTCCAGCATGACAATGCCACTAGTTGTACTGTTCGTTCTGTGCGTGATTTCCTGCAAGTCAGGAATGTCAGTGTTCTGCCATGGCAAAGAGCCCGGATCTCAATACCATTGAGCACGTCTGGGACCTGTTGGGTCGGAGGGTGAGGGCTAGGGCCATTCCCCCCAGAAATGTCTGGGAACTTGCAGGAGCCTTGGTGGAAGAGTGTCATAACATCTCACAGCAAGAACTGGCAAATCTGGTGCAGTCCATGAGGAGGAGATGCACTGTAGTAGTTAATGCGGCTGGTGGCCACAGCATATACTGACTGTTACTTTTGATTTTGACCCCGCCTTTGTTCAGGGACACATTATTCCATTTCTGTTAGTCACATGTCTTTGTAACTTGTTCAATTTATGTCTCAGTTGTTGAATCTTGTTATGTTCATACAAATACTTCCACATGTTAAGTTTTCTGAAAATAAACACAGTTGACAGTGAGAGGATGTTTCTGTCACGCCTTGGTCTTAGTATTTTGTGTTTTCTTTAATTATTTGGTCAGGCCAGAGTGTGACATGGGTTTATGTTGTTGTATTTCGTATTGGGGTTTTTGTATTTTTGGGATTACGGCTGAGTAGGGGTGTTTCATAGGCTTGGCTGCCTGAGGCGGTTCTCAATCTGAGTCAGGTGATTCTCGTTGTCTCTGATTGGGAACAGTATTTAGGTAGCCTGAGTTTCGCTTTGTATTTCGTGGGTGATTGTTCCTGTCTCTGTGTAGTTTCACCAGATAGGCTGTAATAGGTTTCACTTTCCGTTTGTTGTTTTGTATTTTGCATATTACGTTATTTTCATGTATCGTCATTTCATTCATTAAAGAACCTGAGTAACAACCACGCTGCATTTCGGTCCGACTCTCTTTCTACAAACGAAGAACGACGTTACAGTTTCTTTCTTTGCTGAGTTTAGAAGCAAAAGTATTTAGCTACACTCGCATTAACATCTGCTAGACATCTGTATGTGACGAATGCATTTTTATTTGATTTGATTTTGAAATGAGGTAAAACAGACTTCAGTTTCCCTGCATTAAAATCCCCAGCCACTAGGAGTGCCACATTTGGCTGATAATTTTCTTGTTTGCTTTTTAAATTATTTTTATTTAACTAGGCAAGATGAAATTCTTATTTTCAATGACGGCCTAGGAACAGTGGGTTAACTGCCTTGTTCAGGGGCAGAACGACAGATTTTCACCTTGTCAGCTCAGGGATTCAATCTTGCAACCTTTCGATCATTCGTCTAACACTTTAACCACTAGCCTACCTGCCACCCCGGTACAGCTTGTTAAGTGTGGTCTTAGTTTGTGGTAGTAAATAGGCAGCTAAGAAAAATATAGATGAAAACTCTCTTGGTAAATAGTGGGGTTTACAGTTTATCATGAGGTATTCTACCTCAGGTGAGCAAAACCTCGAGCCCCCTTAATATTAGACATCGCTCACCAACTGTTGTTTGGAATTTTGGTATATTATTATATTATTAGGATCCCCATAAGCTGTTGCAAACACAGCAGCTACTTGTCCTGTGTTCCACATAAACCATGAAGCATGACATAATACAGAGCACAGGGAATGAATCCTGTAAACACGCAGAATGAATCCTGTAACCACGTGGAATGAATCCTGTAACCACGCGGAATGAATCATGTAACCACGCGGAATGAATCCTGTAATCACGTGGAATGAATCCTGTAACCACGTGGAATGAATCATGTAACCACGCGGAATGAATCATGTAACCACGCGGAATGAATCATGTAACCACGCGGAATGAATCCTGTAACCACGCGGAACGAATCCTGTAACCACGCGGAATTAATAGGTCAAAATTAGACGTTCATCCACACTGCGTCAAATCCCGAAACTATGAGATCAGGTTGCAATCCGACTTGAAACTATGAGATCAGGTTGGTTAAGTAAACATGATAGGCTCCTTCGACTAGCACACAGCGAGACATTTATACACAAAAGCAAATGCTTCTGTCTGTCTGTCTGTCTGTCTGTCTGTCTGTCTGTCTGTCTGTCTGTCTGTCTGTCTGTCTGTCTGTCTGTCTGTCTGTCTGTCTGTCTGTCTGTCTGTCTGTCTGTCTGTCTGTCTGTCTGTCTGTCTGTCTGTCTGTCTGTCTGTCTGTCTGTCTGTCTGTCTGTCTGTCTGTCTGTCTGTCTGTACCGTTGTATTATGCACTGATGAATTCGCATGTGTCTGGCTGGCTCCTGTCACAGGGCTGGTACAGGGCCAGCTGTGGGTGTTCTTTTGTGAGGATCTGTCCATGTGTCTGCCTGACAAGAACAGGGCTGGGTTTACACTGTCCTGAACGCCCAGCCATCGCTCCTAATTACTGTCCTGTCACAGAGCTGGGGAACTTCAGGGGAACTGGAAGGAACCAGAGGTCTGGAAGTCATTACACAGTGAAGTGAGTGAGTACCCCATCCCCACCTCCCCACCTCCCTCCCCACCTCCCCACCTCCCTCCCCACCTCCCCACCTCCCCACCTCCCTCCCTCCCTCCCCACCTCCCTCCCTCCCTCCCCACCTCCCTCCCTCCCTCCCCCACCTCCCCACCTCCCCACCTCCCTCCATCTCTCTCCACCTCCCTCCCTCCCCACCTCCCCACCTCCCCCACCTCCCTCCCTCCCCACCTCCCCACCTCCCTCCATCTCTCTCCACCTCCCTCCCTCCCCACCTCCCCACCTCCCTCCCTCCCCACCTCCCCACCTCCCTCCATCCCCACCTCCCTCCATCCCCACCTCCCTCCCCACCTCCCCACCTCCCTCCATCTCTCTCCACCTCCCTCCCTCCCCACCTCCCACCTCCCTCCCCACCTCCCCACCTCCCTCCATCTCTCTCCACCTCCCTCCCTCCCTCCATCCCCCCTCTCACACTCCCCTAGCTTTAATCACTCTCAGCTGAGGAGGAATGGAAGGAGGAGGGAAGGAGATTTCAAGGGGGCTTAATCAGCAACAAGTGCATTTGATTCCACTCAGCCCCACCCCTCTGTTTGTAAAACAAACCATAATACACACACAAACACGCACACACACACACATACATGCACCCACCCACCCACACACACACACACACACACACACACACACACACACACACACACACACACACACACACACACACACACACACACACACACACACACACACACACACACACACACACACACACACACACACACACACACAGACAACCAGGCAGACACGCTAACACACACGCACACAGACAGAAAGACACACTGACACACACGCACACGGTCAGACAGACACACTAACACACACGCACACAGTCAGACAGACACACTAACACACAAGCGCACACCGACCCCCGCCCTTGTCCTTAAAGTGGAGACCGCTGGGCCTGCTTGTTTTTATCAGTCTTCTGTTGTCACAGAGAACCTGACGGTGGGGCATTAGGGGACATAAGGTGTGTGTGTTAGTCGGTGGACACCTAGTGATTCTGACGGTTCCACCACAGGTTTGCGTGTTTTCCCAGAAGCCCCCTTTTCCATTAGCAGCTACCCATGATGCCCGCTGGGTGGGTGAGGGCTGACGGGGAAAATGAGAGGAACCAAGAAACACAAACAGTCTCTAATCAACCCAGCTCTCACGCACACACACTCACACACATAAAGACACACACATTCACTGTCTCTACATATCCTTCTATCTCTCTGTCATTCTCTCTGTTCATGAGTTGTGTGTCTACAGACAAAAGACTAAATATTGTATGAGAGAACAAGTTCAGCTGGAGTTGTCATCCATCATCAGACAAATAATTCCCTTCAGCTTCAGCAGTGTGTGTGTGTGTGTGTGTGTGTGTGTGTGTGTGTGTGTGTGTGTGTGTGTGTGTGTGTGTGTGCAGTAGATGAATGATAACATTCCTCACCTGTAAGCAGCTGTTGGTGGTTCATCTAAAACTGTGACCAGGGATCTCTCCTGTCCTCTCTGACAGTCTATAAACTGTGACCAGGGATCTCTCCTGTCCTCTCTGACAGTCTATAAACTGTGACCAGGGATCTCTCCTGTCCTCTCTGACAGTCTATAAACTGTGACCAGGGATCTCTCCTGTCCTCTCTGACAGTCTATAAACTGTGACCAGGGATCTCTCCTGTCCTCTCTGACAGTCTATAAACTGTGACCAGGGATCTCTCCTGTCCTCTCTGACAGTCTACAAACTGTGATCAGGGATCTCTCCTGTCCTCTCTGACAGTCTATAAACTGTAAACTGTGACCAGGGATCTCTCCTGTCCTCTCTGAACTCACAGGTCACACTGCTGTCATCTATACACCTCACACTGGGAAAAAGAGGGGAGAAAGTGAGTGAGAACAAGAGAATGAGGCACAGAGAAAGATGGAACGTTTTGAATGTGAGAGCCAGACTACATCCTGCCCATGTCCCTCGTTGTGCTAAGAAGCAGCTCTACGGCAGTGAGGACAATCACAATCACAGGCCTCAGCAATGATGGCAGCCATGTTGATATTAGATAGATCTCATTAGCCTCACGTTCTCATTTAGACAATAAACACATGGGATTAAGAGAGTTTTGGAGTTAACATTTTTTAGATTTTCTGAGTGCTGTCCTGAGGATTTGTTGGGTTGGTAGTGAACTGAGCCTCAGAACCAGCTCTTTTCCAGTGGTGGAAAAAGTACTCAATTGTCATACTTGAGTAAAAGTAAAGACACCCCAATAGAAAATTACTCAAGTAAAAGTGAAAGTCACCCAGTAAAATACTACTTGAGTAAAAAAGTATTTGGTTTTAAATATACTTAAGTATCAAAAGTAAATGGAATTGCTCAAATGTACTCAAGTATTGAAAGTAAAAGTATAAGTATTAATCATTTCAAATTCCTTATATTAAGCAAACCCGACAGCACCATTTTCTATTTTTTTTATTGACGGATAGCCAGGGGCTCACTCAGACATCATTTACGTTTAGTGAGTCCACCAGATCAGAGGCAGTATGGGATGAGCGGGGATGTTCTCTTGATAAGTATATAAATTTGACCCTTTTCCTGTCAAAATTGAACAAGCTTAAACTTAAGTAGAACGTTAAATAATTTTTACTTAAGTACTTTACACCACTGCGCTTTTCTATGATCAACTCTTGACATTTGGTCTCTGTCTCTGTCTCTGTCTCTGTCTCTGTCTCTGTCTCTGTCTCTGTCTCTGTCTCTGTCTCTGTCTCTGTCTCTGTCTCTGTCTCTGTCTCTGTCTCCGTCTCTGTCTCTGTCTCTGTCTCTGTCTCTGTCTCTGTCTCCGTCTCCGTCTCCGTCTCCGTCTCCGTCTCCGTCTCCGTCTCCGTCTCCGTGTCTCTCTCTCTCTCTCTCTCTCTCTCTCTCTCTCTCTCTCTCTCTCTCTCTCTCTCTCTCTCTCTCTCTCTCTCTCTCTCTCTCTCTCTCTCTCTCTCTCTCTCTACCTCTACCTCTACCTCTACCTCTACCTCTCTCTCTCTCTGTCTTTGTCTCTAGGGGTTACCAGTCAGTCCCTACCTCCTCTCTGGCATGTGACTCAGTATCGGGGACCAACTAGCCAATTAGTGGTGAATGTGAGTGTTCTAACGAGCCTGTGGGGAATAATGGTGTCTGATTACGACACCCACTACCTTCCCATCCACCCCGCCCCTTCCCCTAAATAAACCCTCCCTTCATCCCCCCTCATTGCCTCTTCCCCACCCCCAGACACCCCCGACACCCCAAAATGTCTCAATGACAGCCTAGTCACAGCTGGGGCCTAGAATAGGGAGTGCAAAGGATTCTGGGTCAACATGCAGACCTGCACAGCCTTCTCTTGTGTTAAGGGTTGAATGGATCAAAGTGTGTGTGTGTGTGTGTTTGAGAGAGAGAGAGAGAGACAGAGAGAGAGAGAGACAGAGAGGAGGGAGAGACAACTTGGAAACAGAATGGTAAAGAGAGAAAATGAGAGAGTGAAAACCAGGGTAAATTTATATTGAGGTCTTCCGTGGGTCTGTTCGTGCTCCTAACTTGGTCAGGCATGGTTGGCCAGAGTACCATAATAAACTGTGAGATTGAATAATTCGGCAGCACTGATTTGTTTAGCCAAACACAAGACTCAAGTTTATTTGTCTCTGTAGCCTACAATCACACAAACCAACTGAGCCACCTCTCAGTATGAAGAGGTTGTAAACACAGTACTACTGTGATGTAATGGTTGACATTCTGTAGGCAGACATGATGGAAGCTTGCTGTGTGGGAGACTGAACTGGAGACCACTAATACCAGTCAGAGGCCCATAAATGGCCCCTGTGCCAAGAGTTTTGAATCTTTGCTATAGCTTCACCTATTCTGCCCAGACTCCTTACAATATTGTAGGTGACCCAAATGGGTCCCATGGGCCCGAGTTAAAAGTAGTGCACTATAAAGGCAATAGGGTCCCATTTGGGAGACATTCATTATCATTTGCATAAATGTTTTGCAACCACATTTTACAAGATATTTTTTATTTTTATGGGGGGGTTACAGGTCAAATGTTCAAAGTATTGTTACATTATCAACAAAATAAAGTGAGCCTCCACCCCCAACCTCCCATCCCATTCCAATTCTCCCAACCTCCCATCCCATCCCATTCTCCCAACCTCCCACCCCATCCCATTCCCCCAATCTCCCATCCCATTCTCCCAACCTCCCATCCCATTCTCCCAAGCTCCCATCCCATTTCCCCAACCTCCCATCCCATTCTCCCAACCTCCCATCCCATTCTCCCATCCCATTCTCCCAAGCTCCCATCCCATTCTCCCGTTCCTCCAACCTCCCATCCTTTTCGCTCAACCTCCTATCCCGTTCCCCCAACCTCCTATCCCATTCCCCCAACATCCCATCCCATTCCCCCAACCTCCCGTTCCTGTCCTCTTCCCCCTTCCCCCAACATCCCATCCCCTTCCCCCAACCTCCCATTCCATCCCCCGACCTCATATCCTGTTACCCCAATCTCCCATCCCGTTCCTCTCAACCTCCAATTCTATTCCCCCAACCTCCCATCCCATCTCTCCAACCTCCCATCCTATTCCCCCAACCTCCCATCCCTATTTCCAAACCCCCAATCCCATTCCCCCAACCTCCCATCCCATCCCCCAACCTCCCATCCCATTCCCCAACCTCCCATCCCATCTCCCCAACCTCCCATCCCATTTCCCAACCCCCAATCCCATTCCCCAACCTCCCATCCCATTCCCCCAACCTCCCATCCCATCTCCCCCAACCTCCATCACATCTCCCCAACCTCCCATCCTATCTCTCCCCAACCTCTCATCCCATTTCCCCAAACCCCCAATCCCATTCCCCCAACCTCCCATCCCATTCCCCCAACTTCCCATCCCATCTCCCCAACCTCCCATCCCATCTCCCCAACCTCCCACCCCATTCTCCCAACAGCCCATCCCATTCCCCCAACTCCCAACCCATCTCCCCAACCTCCCATCCCATCTCCCCAACCTCCCATCCCATCTCCCCAACCTCCCATCCCATTTCCCAAACCCCCAATCCCATTCCCCCAACCTCCCATCCCATCTCCCAACCTCCCATCCCATTTCCCAAACACCCCAATCCCATTCCCCCAACCTCCCATCCCATCTCCCCAACCTCCCATCCCATTCTCCCAACCTCCCATCCCATCTCCCCAACCTCCCATCCCATTCTCGCAACTCCCATCCCTTCTCCCCAACCTCCCATCCCATCTCCCCAACCCCCAATCCCATTCCCCCAACCTCCCATCCCATCTCCCAAACCTCCCATCCCATTTCCCAAGCCCCCAATACCATTCCCCAACCTCCCATCCCATTCCCCCAACCTCCCATCCCATCTCCCCCAACCTCCCATCTCCCCAACCTCCCATCCCATCTCCCCAACCTCCCATCCCATTTCCCAAACCCCCAATCCCAATCCCATTCCCTCAACCTCTCATCCCATTCCCCCAACCTCCCATCCCTTCTCTCCAACCTCCCATCCCATCTCCCCAATCTCCCATCCCATCTCCCCAACCTCCCATCCCATTTCCTAATCCTCCCAATCCCATTTCCCCAACCTCCCATCCCATCTCCCCAACCTCCCATCCCATCTCTCCAACCTCTCATCCCATTTCCCAAACCCCCCAATCCCATTCCCCCAACCTCCCATCCCATTCCCCCAACTTCCCATCCCATCTCCCCAACCTCCCATCCCATCCCTCAACCTCCCATCCCATTCCCAAAACCCCCAATCCCATTCCCCCAACCTCCCTCCCATCTCCCCAACCTCCCATCCCATCTCCCCAACCTCCCATCCCATTTCCCAAACCCCCAATCCCATTCCCCCAACCTCCCATCCCATCTCCCCAACCTCGCATCCCATCTCCCCAACCTCTCATCCCATTTCCCAAACCCCCAATCCCATTCCCCCAACCTCCCATCCCATTCCCCCAACTTCCCATCCCATCTCCCCAACCTCCCATCCCATCTCCCCAACCTCCCATCCCATTCCCAAATCCCCCCCAATCCCATTCCCCCAACCTCCCCTCCCATCTCCCCAACCTCCCATCCCATCTCCCCAACCTCCCATCCCATTTCCCAAACCCCCAATCCCATTCCCCCAACCTCCATCCCATCCCCATCTCCCACCTCCCATCCCATCCCCAACCTCCCATCCCATCTCCCCAACCTCCCATCCCATCTCCCCAACCTCCCATCCCATTTCCCAACCTCCCCCCCAATCCCATTCCCCCAACCTCCCATCCCATCTCCCCAACCTCGCATCCCATCTCCCCAACCTCCCATCCCATCTCCCCAACCTCCCATCCCATTTTCCCAACCTCCCATCCCATCTCCCCAACCTCCCATCCCATTCTCCCAACCTCCCATCCCATCTCCCCTTCTCCCATCCCATCTCCCCAACCTCCCATCCCATTCTCCCAACCTCCCATCCCATTCTCCCAACCTCCCATCCCATCTCCCCAAGCTCCCATCCCATTCTCCCAACTCCCATCCCTTCTCCCCAACCTCCCATCCCATCTCCCCAACCCCCCAATCCCATTCCCCCAACCTCCCATCCCATCTCCCAAACCTCCCATCCCATTTCCCAAGCCCCCCAATCCCCAACCATTCCCCCAACCTCCCATCCCATTCCCCCAACCTCCCATCTCATCTCCCCAACCTCCCATCCCATCTCCCCAACCTCCCATTCTCCCAACCTCCCATCCCATTTCCCAACCCCCAATCCCAATCCCATTCCCCAACCTCTCATCCCATTCCCCCAACCTCCCATCCCTTCTCCCCCAACCTCCCATCCCATCTCCCCAACCTCCCATCCCATTCTCCCAACCGCCCATCCCATTCCCCAACCTCCCACCCCATTCTCCCAACCTCCCATCCCATCCCCCAAACCCCCAATCCCATTCCCCCAACCTCCCATCCCATCTCCCCAACCTCCCATCCCATTCTCCCCAACCTCCCATCCCATCTCCCCAACCTCCATCCCATTCTCCCAACTCCCATCCCTTCTCCCCAACCTCCCATCCCATCTCCCCAACCCCCAATCCCATTCCCCCAACCTCCCATCCCATCTCCCAAACCTCCCATCCCATTTCCCAAGCCCCCAATACCATTCCCCCAACCTCCCATCCCATTCCCCCAACCTCCCATCTCATCTCCCCAACCTCCCATCCCATCTCCCCAACCTCCCATCTCCCCAACCTCCCATCCCATCTCCCCAACCTCCCATCCCATTTCCCAAACCCCCAATCCCAATCCCATTCCCCCAACCTCTCATCCCATTCCCCCAACCTCCCATCCCTTCTCTCCAACCTCCCATCCCATCTCCCCAACCTCCCATCCCATCTCCCCAACCTCCCATCCCATTTCCCAATCCCCCAATCCCATTTCCCCAACCTCCCATCCCATCTCCCCAACCTCCCATCCCATCTCTCCAACCTCTCATCCCATTTCCCAAACCCCCAATCCCATTCCCCCAACCTCCCATCCCATTCCCCCAACTTCCCATCCCATCTCCCCAACCTCCCATCCCATCTCCCCAACCTCCCATCCCATTCCCAAAACCCCCCAATCCCATTCCCCCAACCTCCCTCCCATCTCCCCAACCTCCCATCCCATCTCCCCAACCTCCCATCCCATTCCCCCAACCTCCCATCCCATCTCCCCAACCTCGCATCCCATCTCCCCAACCTCCCATCCCATCTCCCCAACCTCCCATCCCATTCTCCCAACCTCCCATCCCATCTCCCCAACCTCCCATCCCATCTCCCCAACCTCCCATCCCATTCTCCCAACCTCCCATCCCATCTCCCCAACCTCCCATCCCATCTCCCCAACCTCCCATCCCATTCTCCCAACCTCCCATCCCATTTCCCAACCCCCCAATCCCAATCCCATTCCCCCAACCTCTCATCCCATTCCCCCAACCTCCCATCCCTTCTCCCCAACCTCCCATCCCATCTCCCCAACCTCCCATCCCATTCTCCCAACCGCCCATCCCATTCCCCCAGCCTCCCACCCCATTCTCCCAACCTCCCATCCCATTTCCCAAACCCCCAATCCCATTCCCCCAACCTCCCATCCCATCTCCCCAACCTCCCATCCCATTCTCCCCAACCTCCCATCCCATCTCCCCAACCTCCCATCCCATTCTCCCAACTCCCATCCCTTCTCCCCAACCTCCCATCCCATCTCCCCAACCCCCAATCCCAATCCCATTCCCCCAACCTCCCATCCCATCTCCCAAACCTCCCATCCCATTTCCCAAGCCCCCAATACCATTCCCCCAACCTCCCATCCCATTCCCCCAACCTCCCATCTCATCTCCCCAACCTCCCATCCCATCTCCCCAACCTCCCATCTCCCCAACCTCCCATCCCATCTCCCCAACCTCCCATCCCATTTCCCAAACCCCCAATCCCAATCCCATTCCCCCAACCTCTCATCCCATTCCCCCAACCTCCCATCCCTTCTCTCCAACCTCCCATCCCATCTCCCCAACCTCCCATCCCATCTCCCCAACCTCCCATCCCATTTCCCAATCCCCCAATCCCATTTCCCCAACCTCCCATCCCATCTCCCCAACCTCCCATCCCATCTCTCCATCCTCTCATCCCATTTCCCAAACCCCCAATCCCATTCCCCAACCTCCCATCCCATTCCCCCAACATTCCCCCATCCCATCTCCCCAACCTCCCATCCCATCTCCCCAACCTCCCATCCCATTCCCAAAACCCCCAATCCCATTCCCCCAACCTCCCTCCCATCTCCCCAACCTCCCATCCCATCTCCCCTAACCTCCCATCCCATCTCCCCAACCTCTCATTCCATTCTCCCAACTTCCCATCCCATCTCCCCAACCACCCATCCCATTCTCCCAACCTCCCATCCCATTCCCCCAACCTTCCATCCCGTTCTCCCGTTCTCCCATCCCATTCCCCCAACCTCCCATCCTTTCTCCCGTTCTCCCATCCCATCCCATTCCCCCAACCTCCCATCCCGTTCTCCCAACCTCCCATCCCGTTCTCCCAAGCTCCCATCCCAATCCCCCAACCTCCCATCCCATTCCCCCAACCTCCCATCCCATCTCCCCAACCTCGCATCCCATCTCCCCAACCTCCCATCCCATCTCCCCAACCTCCCATCCCATTCTCCCAACCTCCCATCCCATCTCCCCAACCTCCCATCCCATCTCCCCAACCTCCCATCCCATTCTCCCAACCTCCCATCCCATCTCCCCAACCTCCCATCCCATTCTCCCCAACCTCCCATCCCATTTCCCAACCCCCAACCCCAATCCCATTCCCCCAACCTCTCATCCCATTCCCCCAACCTCCCATCCCATCTCCCCAACCTCCCATCCCATTCTCCCAACCGCCCATCCCATTCCCCCAGCCTCCCACCCCATTCTCCCAACCTCCCATCCCATTTCCCAAACCCCCAATCCCATTCCCCCAACCTCCCATCCCATCTCCCCAACCTCCCATCCCATTCTCCCCAACCTCCCATCCCATCTCCCCAACCTCCCATCCCATTCTCCCAACTCCCATCCCTTCTCCCCAACCTCCCATCCCATCTCCCCAACCCCCCAATCCCATTCCCCCAACCTCCCATCCCATCTCCCAAACCTCCCATCCCATTTCCCAAGCCCCCCAATACCATTCCCCAACCTCCCATCCCATTCCCCCAACCTCCCATCTCATCTCCCCAACCTCCCATCCCATCTCCCCAACCTCCCATCTCCCCAACCTCCCATCCCATCTCCCCAACCTCCCATCCCATTTCCCAAACCCCCCAATCCCAATCCCATTCCCCCAACCTCTCATCCCATTCCCCCAACCTCCCATCCCTTCTCTCCAACCTCCCATCCCATCTCCCCAACCTCCCATCCCATCTCCCCAACCTCCCATCCCATTTCCCAATCCCCCCAATCCCATTTCCCCAACCTCCCATCCCATCTCCCCAACCTCCCATCCCATCTCTCCAACCTCTCATCCCATTTCCCAAACCCCCAATCCCATTCCCCCAACCTCCCATCCCATTCCCCCAACTTCCCATCCCATCTCCCCAACCTCCCATCCCATCTCCCCAACCTCCCATCCCATTCCCAAAACCCCCAATCCCATTCCCCCAACCTCCCTCCCATCTCCCCAACCTCCCATCCCATCTCCCCAACCATCCCATCCCACCTCCCATTCCCAAACCCCCAATCCCATTCCCCCAACCTCCCATCCCATCTCCCCAACCTCCCATCCCATCTCCCCAACCTCCCATCCCATTTCCCAAACCCCCCAATCCCATTCTCCCAACCTCCCATCCCATCTCCCCAACCTCGCATCCCATCTCCCCAACCTCCCATCCCATCTCCCCAACCTCCCATCCCATTCTCCCAACCTCCCATCCCATCTCCCCAACCTCCCATCCCATCTCCCCAACCTCCCATCCCATTCTCCCAACCTCCCATCCCATCTCCCCAACCTCCCATCCCATCTCCCAACCTCCCATCCCATTTCCCAACCCCCCCAATCCCAATCCCATTCCCCCAACCTCTCATCCCATTCCCCCAACTTCCCATCCCATCTCCCCAACCTCCCATCCCATCTCCCCAACCTCCCATCCCATTCCCAAAACCCCCCAATCCCATTCCCCAACCTCCCTCCCATCTCCCCAACCTCCCATCCCATCTCCCCAACCTCCCATCCCATCTCCCCAACCTCCCATCCCATTTCCCAAACCTCCCATCCCATCTCCCCAACCTCCCATCCCATTCTCCCAACCTCCCATCCCATCTCCCCAACCTCCCATCCCATCTCCCCAACCTCCCATCCCATTCTCCCAACCTCCCATCCCATCTCCCCAACCTCCCATCCCATCTCCCCAACCTCCCATCCCATTCTCCCAACCTCCCATCCCATCTCCCCAACCTCCCATCCCATCTCCCCAACCTTGCATCCCATCTCCCCAACCTCCCATCCCATCTCCCCAACCTCCCATCCCATTCTCCCAACCTCCCATCCCATTCTCCCAACCTCCCATCCCATCTCCCCAACCTCCCATCCCATTCTCCCAACCTCCCATCCATTTCCCAACCCCCCCCAATCCCAATCCCATTCCCCCAACCTCTCATCCCATTCCCCCAACCTCCCATCCCTTCTCCCCAACCTCCCATCCCATCTCCCCAACCTCCCATCCCATTCTCCCAACCGCCCATCCCATTCCCCCAACCTCCCACCCCATTCTCCCAACCTCCCATCCCATTTCCCAAACCCCCAATCCCATTCCCCCAACCTCCCATCCCATCTCCCCAACCTCCCATCCCATTCTCCCAACCTCCCACCCCATTCTCCCAACCTCCCATCCCATTTCCCAAACCCCCAATCCCATTCCCCCAACCTCCCATCCCATCTCCCTAACCTCTCATGCCATTCTCCCAACCTCCCATCCCATCTCCCCAACCTCCCATCCCATTTCCCAACCTCCCATTCCATCTCGCCAACCTCCCATCCCATTTCCCAAACCTCCAATCCCATTCCCCCAACCTCCCATCCCATCTCCCCAAATTCCCATCCCTTTCCCCTAACCTCCCATCCCATCTCCCTAACCTCTCATTCCATTCTCCCAACTTCCCATCCCATCTCCCCAACCTCCCATCCCATTCTCCCAACCTCCCATCCCATTCCCCCAACCTTCCATCCCGTTCTCCCGTTCTCCCATCCCATTCCCCCAACCTCCCATCCTTTCTCCCGTTCTCCCATCCCATCCCATTCCCCCAACCTCCCATCCCGTTCTCCCAACCTCCCATCCCATTCTCCCAAGCTCCCATCCCATTCCCCCAATCTCCCATCCCATTCTCCCAACCCCACCACCCAGCATGTAATTTCCATTCTAACTTTTTGTGTTTTATCTTGAAACATTTCAGTGCCACCATAGCACCCATCACAATTCCAAATCTCACACTAAGTTTGCTGACCGCTGCAATGTACTGTACTGTCTCTGCTTCGACTAGCATAGAGAGAATCCTGTAGAATGTAGATTCTCATGGAACTCTATGACTTGGTCTCACCCACCTCGGATTTCAGTCTTTTTTGAGCACAATCCCAATGTGATACGGAGAACAAAATATTATATTCACGCTAGTGCTTTTGTGTGAGAGCATTGTTCTAGGTGATTGCTGAGAGCACATATGCTGAGAGAGAGAGAGAGATGAATTGATGAATGAATTGTAGATCTGAATGTGGACATTTGATTCAGTCATTCAAAAGTACATTGCTGTGTACAGTGACACACATAAACACACTCAATCTTTTTCTGGAAACACGTGGCAATGCATTTTTCAGCAATCATAATCACCCTACAGCTTGAGTGATTACTCAAAATTGGGCTTTTAGGAATTCCAGGATCCCAATCTTTCCCTGGAATTCGGTTTAAGAACTGTAGGAAAGATAACACCGTCTCCCTGTGATCGTAAACCCCACCAAGGTCAGGTCTGGAGCAACAATATAAATCTCTACTCCTCCCATAATCCTCAGTTTTCTTCTTTCCTTTACTGTTTTCATATTCTTCACACTCCCTTTTTCAACTCTTCTCCTCCCATATCCTCCCTTCCTCTGTCTCATCTTCATATCTTCTTCTTGGTAATCAATCAATCAAATGTATTTCTTTCTCTCTCTCTCTCCATGTCTCTCCTCTCTCTCTCTCTGTCTGTCTCTCTCCCCCCCTATCTGTGTGAGTATGTCTTTGTGTATGCTTGCAAATGTTAGTGTGTGTGTGTTACTGTGTGTGTGTTAGTTTGTGTGTATTTATGTTATGGTGTATAGGCCTATGTGTGGGTGTGTTGAAGGGTGTGTATATTTGAAAGCTTTGTCTTTGCTCTCCCTACATTTTAACCCTGCTGTTGACAGCCATCACAGGGAGAGGCAGTGAGTGAATGAGAGAGAGAGAGAGAGAGGTGGAATTACCTCCTTTCATCATCCGTTGGCTCCTTTGAGCAGGGATCCAGGAATTCCAGGACCTCACTCTTCCCATCCACCCTTTCAGCTCCCTCCCTCCCTCATCCATCCTTTATCCTCCTTCACTGATACGGAAGAAAGGGAACTCTCCTCTACAGAGGAGAGATGTGGGGGTATAGGACAGACTAGCTCTACCCTCTGATACACTTAGAACAGACAACTCTGTGGTCTTGGGTGTCCTTTACTACCATACTCCCATACTCCCATACTGCCATACTGCCACACTCCCATACTGCCATACTGCCATACTCCCATACAGCCATACTTCCATACTGCCATACTGCCATACTGCAACACTCCCATACTGCCATTCTCCCATACTCCCATACTGCCATACTGTCATACTCCCATACTGCCGTACTCCCATACTGCCGTACTCCCATACTGTCATACTCCCATACTCCTATACTGTCATACTCCAATACTGACACACTGCCATACTCCCATACTTCCATACTGCCACACTCCCATACTGCCATACTGCCATACTCCCATACGGCCATACTTCCATACTGCCATACTGCAACACTCCCATACTGCCATTCTCCCATACTCCCATACTCCCATACTGTCATACTCCCATACTGTCACACTCCCATACTGTCATACTCCCATACTGCCGTACTCCCATACTGTCATACTCCCATACTCCTATACTGTCATACTCCAATACTGACACACTGCCATACTCCCATACTGTCATACTGCCATACTGTCATACTGCCAAACTGTCATACTGTCATACTGCCATACTGTCATACTCATATACTGCCATACTCACATACTGCCATACTCCCATACTGCCATACTGCCATACTGCAATTCTCCCATACTCCCATACTGCCATACCATCATACTCACATACTGCCATACTCCCATACTGCCGTACTGCCATACTCCCATACGGGCACACTCCCATACTGCCATTCTCCCATACTCCCATACTCCCATACTGTCATACTCCCATACTCCTATACTGTCATACTCCAATACTGACACACTGCCATACTGTCATACTGCCATACTGTCATACTCACATACTGCCATACTCCCATACTGCTATACTCCCATACTTCCATACTCCCATACTCCCATACTGTCATACTCCCATACTCCTATACTGTCATACTCCAATACTGACACACTGCCATACTGTCATACTGCCATACTGTCATACTCACATACTGCCATACTCCCATACTGCTATACTCCCATACTTCCATTCTCCCATACTCCCATACTGCCATACCATCATACTCCCATACTGCCATATTGCCACACCCCCATACTGCCATACTGCCATACTCCCATACTCCCATACTGCCATACTTCCATACTGCCACACTCCCATACTCCTATACTGCCATACTGCCACACTCCCATACTGTCATACTCCCATACTGTCATACTCCCATACTGTCATACTGCCATACTGCCATATTGCCACACCCCCATACTGCCATACTGCCATACTCCCATACTCCCATACTGCCATACTTCCATACTGCCACACTCCCATACTCCAATACTGCCATACTGCCACACTCCCATACTGTCATACTCCCATACTGTCATACTCCCATACTGTCATACTGCCATACTGCCATACTGTCATACTGTCATACTGTCATACTGCCATACTCCCATACTGCTATACTCCCATACTGTCATTCTCCCATACTGCCATACTGCCACACTCCCATACTGCCATACTGTCATACTGTCATACTCCCATACTGCCATACCATCATACTCACATACTGCCATACTCCCATACCGCTATACTCTCATATTTCCATGTTCCCATACTGTCATACTCCCATACTCCCATACTGCCATACCCTCATATTGTCATACTCCCATACTGCCATACGGTCATACTCCCATACTGTCATGCTCTAATACTGACATACTGCCATACTCTCATACTGGCATACTGCCATACCGTCATACTCACATACTGCCATACTCCCATACTGCTATACTCCCAAACTCCCATATTGCCATACTCCCATACTCCCATACTGCCATGCCATCATACACCCATACTCCCATACTGCCATACTCCCATACTGTCATACTGCCATACTGCCATACTGTCATGCTGCCATACTCCCATACTGCCATACTCACATGCTGCCATACTGCCATTCTCTCATGCTCCCATCCCATACTGCCATACTGCCATACCGCCATACTCCTATACTCCCATAGTGCCATACTCCCATACTGTCATTCTCTCATACTGCCGTACTCCCCTACTGCCATACTCCCATTCTCCCAAACTCCCATAACGCAACATATTTTGGCGAGTGACTTGTTGAAGATTGCTCTCAATGTGTATAGCTAACTGGTTGAGAAATGATTCATTTAATCTATTTCCTTTCCATTTGGTTTATTCAGCTCTATATGTTTTTCTTCCACACGTCTGTCTCTCTATCAATCCACCCATCAGTTATTCTGTCTATCTGTCCATTCTTCTGTTAATCCCTCCATTTATCCGTCCTTGTCTGTCAATCTTCTTGTCACCTAAAACCATCCATCTAAACATTAGTCCATCCCTTCTTCAATATATGCATTCTTCCCTTTTTCTGTCCATCTCTTCATCTCCTCTATTCATCCTGTCTTTTTGGTGTTGAGATGGTGTTGGTGTTTCGGTGATCATTCTGCCTGGGTGGAGTTATGATGATTGATGTATGGTATTTATGCTTCAACACACACACACACACACACTCACGCACGCACGCACGCACGCACGCACGCACGCACGCACGCACGCACGCACTCACACACACACACACACACACACACACACACACACACACACACACACACACACACACACACACACACACACACACACACACACACACACACACACACACACACACACACACACACACACACACACACACACACACACACACACACACACACACGCTCCTGCGACCTTATACATGTCCCCACCTCAGACAGGTAATGTTCTGGAACTTATCCCAGCCACACACTGGAGAAACACTCTGATAGCGACATAATTGAGACTTTTAACAAGTTCTGCAATCTCAGAGACACCAAATTGTGTAAGTGAAATATGAAGAGAGGTTGTAAGTCAAGGGGTTGGGGGGAGTTTGGTGTGTGTATGTGTGTATATGTTGGTGTGTGTGCCTGTGTGTCTGTGTGTCTGTGTCTGTGTGTGAGTGCATGCTAGCAGTGTGCACTTGTATATGTGCATGCAGGTGTGTGTGTGTTAGTCTGTGTGTGGGTGTCTGTGTGTGTGTGTGCGGGTGCAGGTGCGTGTGTGTGTGTTAGTCTGTGTGTGTGTGTCTGTGTGTGTGTGCGGGTGCATGTGTGTGTGTGTGTTAGTCTGTGTGTGGGTGTCTGTGTGTGTGTGCGGGTGCAGGTGCGGCTGTGCGTGCTCACGCTCGCGTTTGTGTGTGTGTGTGTGAGGAGCTGTCAGAGGTTAGAAGGCAGAGGCCCCTCTCTCTTTTTAGTGAGGGGATAAGTTACACCCTTGGTTGTCAGGAAGACAGCTCTTGACAGCGATCCCTCACATTCCCTCAGAGCTCTGACAAAACAATCAACACCCCTTTCACTGGGGGATTCCAGCTCTCAGCACTACCGGTCCCCCACAGGGTGAGAGACAGAGAGAAAGAGAAAGGGGGCGGGGAGAGAGAGAGAGAGAGAGAGAGAGAGAGAGAGAGAGAGAGAGAGAGAGAGAGAGAGAGAGAGAGAGAGAGAGAGAGGGAGAGACCAAATGTCAAGAGTTTACCATAGAAAAGAGTCCCCTAAGCCAGCTGGTTCTGTGTAAGTTCAGTAAGTCCCACCAATCCAACAAATCCTCAGGACAGCACTCAGAAAATCTGGCCCAATCAAGTCATCACGAAGCAAAAATAAAAATATAATCACCTATTGGAAAGACACCACAAAAAGCTAAGTAAACTTCAATGCTATTTAGCTCTAAACAGACAGACAGTACATGGTGGCAGACTATCTGACCAGAGAGAGAGACAGAGAGAGAGAGAGAGAGAGAGAGAGAGAGAGAGAGAGAGAGAGAGAGAGAGAGAGAGAGAGAGAGAGAGAGAGAGAGAGAGAGAGAGAGAGAGAGAGAGAGAGATATAGAAAGAGAGAGAAAGAGAGAGAGAAGGGTAGACACAGGAAAACCTGGCTCCCCGTAGAGGAAAGGCTGTGCAGCCACTGCACAACAGCAGAACCTGAGATGGAGCTGCATTTCCTGACAAAATGTCAAAACATATAAAACAATTAGAGAGTGTCATTTCCCCAAATTTGAATCCCGTATTCAATGTTTCAAACACCTCTCTGATGAGAGTAGGCTACCCGTTCTGTTGGGGGAGGACACAGAGAGCTGTGGGTTGGCAACAATGTTGCCTGCCATAAGTTGAGGGACAGTGTCTGACAGACCAATCAACCTGCACATGTCCTCTACTGTATGCTTATTGTTATTGTTCAATGTATGGTTATTTTGATATATATATATAGTGAGAGAGATAGAGAGAGATATATATATATATATATATATATATATATATATATATATATATAGAGAGAGAGAGAGAGAGAGAGAGAGAAAGATAGTGAGAGAGATAGAAAGATCGCCCCCTGTTCTTTATTTCTATGTTTTGGCCAGGTATGGTTCTCAATCAGGGACAGCTGTGTCACGTTCTGACCTTTATTTTCCTTTGTTTTGTCTTTATTTAGTATGGTCAGGGTGTGAGTTGAGTGGGCAGTCTATGTTTTGTGTTTCTATGTTTCGGTTTCTGTTTCGGCCTATTATGGTTCTCAATCAGAGGCAGGTGTCGTTAGTTGTGTCTGATTGAGAATCATACTTAGGTAGCCTGGGTTTCACTGTTGGTATGTGGGTGTTTGTTTCCTGTGTCAGTGTTTGTGCCACACGGGACTGTTTCGTTTATATTCACTTTGTTATTTTGTATTGTGTCATGTTCAGTTTATACTATTAAAACATGGACACTTATCACGCTGTGTTTTTGTCTGATTCTTGCTACACCTCTTCAGACAAAGAAGAGGAAATCTGTCATTACAGAAACACACACCAACCAAGGACCAACAGGCAGCAGCAGCAGGAGAGGCAGCGATGTCAGGACTCCTGGTCATGGGAGGACGTTTTGAACGGCAAGGGTTGCTACAAATGGGAGGAGATCCTGGCTGGAAGGGATCGCCTCCCATGGGAACAGGTGGAGGCAGCTAGGAGAGCAGAGGCAGCCGGAGAGAGGAGCCAGCGATATGAGGGAACACGGCTGGCAAGGAAGCCCGAGAGGCAGCCCCAAAAATGTATTGGCGGGGGCACACAGGGAGTGTGGTGAAGCCAGGAAGGAGACCTGCGCCAACTTCATGTGTTTACCGGAGAGAGAGAGGGACCGGGCAGGCATGTTATGCGGTGGAGCAGATAGTTTCCCCAGTGCGTGTGCATAGCCCGGTGCGGTACCTTCCAGCTCCTGGTATCGGCCGGGCTAGAGTGGGCATCAAGCCAGGTGCCATGAAGCCGGATTTACTCATCTGGTCTCCAGCGCGTCTCCTCGGGCCGGCATACATGGTACCAGCCTTACGCATGGTGTCCCCGGTTCGCCAGCACAGCCCTGGTTGAATGCTCCCCGTAGCCCGACCAGTGCGGCAAGGTGGAATAGGCTGCACTGGTCGGGCTACGGGGAGCATTCAACCAGGTAACGTTGGGCAGGCTCGGTGCTCAAGAGCTCCGGTGCGCCTGCACGGTCCGGTCTATCCAGTGCCATCTCCACGCACCAGCCCTCCGGTGGCAGTCCCCCGCACCAGGCTGTCTCTCCGTCTTCTGCCTACAGGGTCTCTCGCCTGTCCAGCACTGCCAGAGCCTTCCTCCTCTCCAGAGCTGCCAGAGCCGCCAGCCAGCCAGGAGCTGCCAGAGCCGTCAGCCAGCCAGGAGCTGCCAGAGCCGTCAGCCAGTCCTGAGCTACCCTTCCGTCCTGAGCTACCCCTCAGTCCGGAGCTGCCCCTCATGTCGAGCTGCCCCTCAGTCCGGAGCTGCCCCTCAGTCCCCTCAGTGGGTTGCCAGTCCTAGGTTGGCGGCGAGGGTCGCCGTTCCAAAGAGGCCACGGATGCGGGCGAAGAGGCGCATTAGAACTATGGTAAAGTGGGGTCCACGTCCCGCGCCAGAACCGCCACCACGGACAGACGCCCACCCAGACCCTCCCCTATAGGTTCAGGTTTTGCGGCCGGAGTCCGCACCTTTGGGGGGGGGGGGTACTTCGCACTTCTATGCTCTGAAAATATATAGGTATCCACTTACAGCCCACCTCAAGGTCCTACTGTCAGGCAGTGTGAGTCCTGAAATCCTACTTTATTGATCTGACTGACAACTGTCATCACACTGCCCCCTAAATAAAGATCTAGAATCAGATTACCCTACCCACTATCCTAACCATAACCATTGGGTGGATACAATTATATCTGGTCCTGTATCAGCGGTTGAGGACGTCTTCTACCTACTTCTACCTTCTACGTCTTCTACCTACTTGAACTGACTTCCGGCGCCGACTGAGATGGCCGCCTCGCTTCGAGTTCCTAGGAAACTATGCAGTTTTTTGTTTTTTTACGTGTTATTTCTTACATTAGTACCCCAGGTCATCTTAGGTTTCATTACATACAGTCGAGAAGAACTACTGAATATAAGATCAGCGTCAACTCACCATCAGTACGACCAAGAATATGTTTTCCGTGACGCGGATCCTGTGTTCTGCCTTACAAACAGGACAACGGAATGGATCGCATGCAGCGACCCAAGGAAACGACTCCGAAAAAGAGGGAAACGCGGCGGTGTTCTGGTCAGACTCCGAAAAAGGGCACATCGCGCACCACTTCCCAGTATTCTTCTTGCCAATGTCCAGTCTCTCGACAACAAGGTTGATGAAATCCGAGCAAGGGTGGCATTCCAGAGGGACATCAGAGACTGCAACGTTCTTTGCTTTACGGAGACATGGCTTACTGGGAAAACGCTATCCAGGGCGGTGCAGCCAACGGGTTTCTCCACGCATCGCGCCGACAGAAACAAACATCTATCTGGTAAGAAGAGTGGCGGGGGCGTATGCCTCATGACTAACGGGACATGGTGTGATGAAGGAAACATACAGGAACTCAAATCCTTCTGTTCACCTGATTTAGAATTCCTCACAATCAAATGTAGACCGCATTATCTTCCAAGAGAATTCTCTTCGATTATAATCACAGCCGTATATATCCCCCCCAAGCAGACACATCGATGGCTCTGAACGAACTTTATTTAACTCTTTGCAAACTGGAAAACATTTATCCGGAGGCTGCATTCATTGTAGCTGGGGATTTTAACAAAGCCAATCTGAAAACAAGACTCCCTAAATTTTATCAGCATATCGATTGCGCAACCAGGGGTGGTAAAACCTTGGATCACTGTTACTCTAACTTCCGCGACGCATATAAGGCCCTGCCCCGCCCCCTTTCGGAAAAGCTGACCACGACTCCATTTTGCTGATCCCTGCCTACAGGCAGAAATTAAAACAAGAGGCTCCCACGCTGAGGTCTGTCCAACGCTGGTCAGACCAAGCTGACTCTACACTCCAAGACTGCTTCCATCACGCGGACTGGGACATGTTTCGTATTGCGTCAGATGGGAATATTGACGAATACGCTGATTCGGTGTGCGAGTTCATTAGAACGTGCGTCGAAGATGTCGTTCCCATAGCAACGATAAAAACATTCCCTAACCAGAAACCGTGGATTGATGGCAGCATTCGCGTGAAACTGAAAGCGCGAACCACTGCTTTTAATCAGGGCAAGGTGTCTGGCAACATGACTGAATACAAACAGTGCAGCTATTCCCTCCGTAAGGCTATTAAACAAGCTAAGCGTCAGTACAGAGACAAAGTGGAATCTCAATTCAATGGCTCAGACACAAGAGGCATGTGGCAGGGTCTACAGTCAATCACGGACTACAAGATGAAATCCAGCCCAGTCACGGACCAGGATGTCTTGCTCCCAGGCAGACTAAATAACTTTTTTGCCCGCTTTGAGGACAATACAGTGCCACTGACACGGCCTGCAACGGAAACATGCGGTCTCTCCTTCACTGCAGCCGAGGTGAGTAAGACATTTAAACGTGTTAACCCTCGCAAGGCTGCAGGCCCAGACGGCATCCCCAGCCGCGCCCTCAGAGCATGCGCAGACCAGCTGGCCGGTGTGTTTACGGACATATTCAATCAATCCCTATACCAGTCTGCTGTTCCCACATGCTTCAAGAGGGCCACCATTGTTCCTGTTCCCAAGAAAGCTAAGGTAACTGAGCTAAACGACTACCGCCCCGTAGCACTCACTTCCGTCATCATGAAGTGCTTTGAGAGACTAGTCAAGGACCATATCACCTCCACCCTACCTGACACCCTAGACCCACTCCAATTTGCTTACCGCCCAAATAGGTCCACAGACGATGCAATCTCAACCACACTGCACACTGCCCTAACCCACCTGGACAAGAGGAATACCTATGTGAGAATGCTGTTCATCGACTACAGCTCGGCATTCAACACCATAGTACCCTCCAAGCTCGTCATCAAGCTCGAGACCCTGGGTCTCGACCCCGCCCTGTGCAACTGGGTACTGGACTTCCTGACGGGCCGCCCCCAGGTGGTGAGGGTAGGCAACAACATCTCCTCCCCGCTGATCCTCAACACGGGGCCCCACAAGGGTGCGTTCTGAGCCCTCTCCTGTACTCCCTGTTCACCCACGACTGCGTGGCCACGCACGCCTCCAACTCAATCATCAAGTTTGCGGACGACACAACAGTGGTAGGCTTGATTACCAACAACGACGAGACGGCCTACAGGGAGGAGGTGAGGGCCCTCGGAGTGTGGTGTCAGGAAAATAACCTCACACTCAACGTCAACAAAACTAAGGAGATGATTGTGGACTTCAGGAAACAGCAGAGGGAACACCCCCTATCCACATCGATGGAACAGTAGTGGAGGGGTAGCTAGTTTTAAGTTCCTCGGCATACACATCACAGACAAACTGAATTGGTCCACTCACACTGACAGCGTCGTGAAGAAGGCGCAGCAGCGCCTATTCAACCTCAGGAGGCTGAAGAAATTCGGCTTGTCACCAAAAGCACTCACAAACTTCTACAGATGCACAATCGAGAGCATCCTGGCGGGCTGTATCACCGCCTGGTACGGCAACTGCTCCACCCTCAACCGTAAGGCTCTCCAGAGGGTAGTGAGGACTGCACAACGCATCACCGGGGCAAACTACCTGCCCTCCAGGACACCTACACCACCCGTTGTTACAGGAAGGCCATAAAGATCATCAAGGACATCAACCACCCGAACCACTGCCTGTTCACCCCGCTATCATCCAGAAGGCGAGGTCAGTACAGGTGCATCAAAGCTGGGACCGAGAGACTGAAAAACAGCTTCTATCTCAAGGCCATCAGACTGTTAAACAGCCACCACTAACACTGAGTGGCTGCTGCCAACACACTGTCATTGACACTGACCCAACTCCAGCCATTTTAATAATGGGAATTGATGGGAAATGATGTAAATATATCACTAGCCACTTTAAACAATGCTACCTTATATAATGTTACTTACCCTACATTATTTATCTCATATGCATATGTATATACTGTACTCTACATCATCGACTGCATCCTTATGTAACACATGTATCACTAGCCACTTTAACTATGCCACTTTGTTTACTTTGTCTACACACTCATCTCATATGTATATACTGTACTCGATACCATCTACTGTATGCTGCTCTGTACCATCACTTATTCATATATCCTTATGTACATGTTCCTTATCCCCTTACACTGTGTATAAGACAGTAGTTTTGGAATTGTTAGTTAGATTACTTGTTGGTTATCACTGCATTGTCGGAACTAGAAGCACAAGCATTTCGCTACACTCGCATTAACATCTGCTAACCATGTGTATGTGACAAATAAAATTTGATTTGATTTGGATTTGATTTGATTTACTCTCTGTCAATCATCACAGGGGTTATTTCCACTCTTTCTCAATGGGGTTTTGTTATGACAAAGCAACGCCCCCCTCAATTTGCTTAAGGAACCACATAACTTCTGGCCATTGAGGCGTGTGACAGTTGAGGGTTGGTCTTTCAGGCCCGATTTGTCTGTCTGTGTTTTTATGTGAACACACAAACACACACAGACACCCACAGACATATACAGACACATACACACACAAAAAAACACACAGACACACAAAGACACACACACAGATACACAGAGACATACAGATGTGTCTAGTAACTACAGTAATTGCCTAGTAACTAAAGCAATTGTTTAGTAACTACAGTAACTGTCGAGTAACTACAGTAACTGTCGAGTAACTACAGTAATTGTCTAGTAACTACAGTAACTGTCTAGTAACTACAGTAACTGTCTAGTAACTACAGTAATTGCCTAGTAACTAAAGCAATTGTTTAGTAACTACAGTAACTGTCGAGTAACTACAGTAACTGTCGAGTAACTACAGTAACTGTTTAGTAACTACAGTAACTGTCTAGTAACTACAGTAACTGTCTAGTAACTACAGTAATTGTCTAGTAACTAAAGTAATTGTTTAGTAACTACAGGAACTGTCTAGTTACTGTAGAGTCACAATTCAACGGCTCAGACACAAGAGGTATGTGGCAGGGTCTACAGTCAATCACTGACTACAAAAAGAAAACCAGCCCCGTCGCGGACCACGTTCTCTTGCTCCCAGACAGACTAAATAACTTCTTTGCTTTGAGGACAATACAGTGCCACTGACACGGCCAGCTACCAAAACCTGCGGGCTCTCCTTCACTGCAGCCAACGTGAGTAAAACATTTAAACGTGTAACCTCACTCAACGTCAACAAAACAAAGGAGATGATCGTAGACTTCAGGAAACAGCAGGGGGAGCACCCCGCTGTCCACATTGACGGGACAGTAGTGGAGAAGGTGGAAAGTTTTAAGTTCCTCGGCGTAGACACATCAAGGACAAACTGATTTAGTCCAGTGGCTGCTGCCAACATACTGACTCAAATCTCTAGCCGCTTTTAATAATTAAAAATTGGATGTAATAAATGTATCACTACCCACTTTAAACAATGCCACTTTATGCAATGTTTACATACCCTACATTACTCATCTCATCTCATGTATATGTATATACTGTACTCTATACCATTTACTGCATCTTGCCGTTCAGCCATCGCTCATCCATATATTTTCATGTACATAATCTTATTCATTCCTTTACACTGTCATGCCCTGGTCGAGGTATTTTGTGTTTATCTTCATTTGTTTGGTCAGGCCAGGGTGTGGCATGGGGTTTTTGTATGTGGTGTGTTGGTATTGGGATTGTAGCTTAGTGGGGTGTTCTAGTTAAGTCTATGGCTGTCTGAAGTGGTTCTCAATCAGAGGCAGGTGTTTATCGTTGTCTCTGATTGGGAACCATATTTAGGCAGCCATATTCTTTGTGTGTTTCGTGGGTGATTGTCCTTAGTGTCCTTGTTCCTGTGTTAGTTTACACAAGTATAGGCTGTTTTTTCGTTACGTTCATTACGTTCTTTGTTTTGTAGAGTTTATAATTGATTCGTGTTTTACGTTTGTTTATTAAACATGGATCGTAATCTACACGCTGCATTTTGGTCCGACTCTCCTTCACCACAAGAGAACCGTTACATACACTTGTGTGTTTAAGGTAGTTGTTGTGAACTTGTTAGATTACTTGTTAGATATTACTGCATGGTCAGAACTGGAAGTACAAGCATTTTGCTACACTCGCATTAACACCTGCTAACCATGTGTATGTGACAAATAAAATTTGATTTGATTAGTAACTACAGTAACTCTCTAGTAACTACAGTAACTGTCTAGTAATTACAGTAATTGTCCAGTAACTACAGTCACTGCCTAGTAATTACAGTAACTGTATAGTAACTACAGTAGCTGTCTGGTAACTACAGTAACTGTCTAGTAACTGTCTAGTAACTACAGTAACTGTCTAGTAACTGTGTGAGAGGACAATATGAGAAACATGAGAAGAATGTGTGGTCAAATGTATTCATTCACTCAGATTGAAAGCTGGAAAGTCCTTAGGTCCAATGGTAAGTGAATTGCGTAACTTTTTGAGCGCGAGAGAGAGATTTGCATGTGTGCGTGTTTGTGCGCGGTTGTGCGTTCATAAAGTTTCTGTGTGTGTATGTGTTTGCCCTGCACACCTGGGTTCCCAGTGGGCATAGCCCCTCTCTGCTCTGCCAGTTGACACTGTCTGCCCTGCCAGAGCCTGTGTCCCTCACACACAGCTTCATTGTGTCACGAGCTCCACACAACACACCTTACACCCACCAACACATACCGTACACACGCTCTCTTTCTGTCCCTTAATATCTCTCTCACCTTTCTAACTTTTTTCATTTCCAGTGATAAATGTGTGTGTGTGTGTTTGTGTGTGTGTGTGTGTGTGTGTGTGTGTGTGTGTGTGTGTGTATGTTGTATGAATTAAATAGTTGTTTCTCTCCATCACTCTTCTCTTTCCCCCAAAACTCGTCCTAGACCATTGTTGGTCATGACTAATACACATAAAGGACACACGTGGTCATATTCCCAGTAAGACCAGATTGTACTGTAATGGGGACACACACGGGGTCTACTGGGACCTGTAAAGCACTCTTAGAAAAAAAGGGTTCCAAAAGGGTTCTGCAGCTGTCCCCATAGGAGAACCCTAAGAGAGGTTCCATGAATAACCCGTTTTGGTTCCAGGTAGAACTATTTTGGGTTTTATTTTCACCCTCTGTGAAAAGGGTTTTACATGGAACCCAAAATGGTTCTACCTAGAACCAAATGTGTTTTACCTGGAACCAAAATGCGTTCTTCAAAGGGTTGTCCTATGAGGACAGCCGAAGAACCGTTTTTGGTTCTAGATAGCACCTTTTTTTCTAAGAGTGCGGGTACACACTGGGTGTAATGGGAGGGCTCTCCACCGCCTGAGGAAGACTGCAGATCTATTCCCATTCTTTGCTGATGAAACCTTTCCAGTATTGCCTTTCCTTTTTGTTTATCTCGTACTTTATAATATAGACTGGAGAGACTTGCCCTGTATGTCTGGGGTCCCCTGATTCTCCCACGCACTCTCCCCAGGAGCAGATGGCCCTGGCTGGGAGATGGGTCAGTGAATGTGCCCCTATTGTCTCTGAATGTAGCGTAGCGAGGTAGCCCAGATGGCTTCTGGACCTTTGTGTCAGTGTGGGCACAGTGTGTTTTCTGGTCACCAGGGTAGGACTTGCTTTGTATTTCCCTCTCGCTCCCTCGCTCTTTCTCTCATTCTACCTCTTTCTCTCTATGTCTTTCTCTCGCTCTCTTTCTACCTCTCTCTCTATGTCTTTCTCTCTCTCTCACCATCTCTAATTATATTTTGTAGCTTACCACCAAAAGATGTTATTAGTCAGAGTGGCTTGTTTGGTAGTTCGGTTCGTGGTTATTTTATCCAAGCAACACTTTTGGCAAGATCTTTCTGTTGTTGGTTTGGCTGTGTGCCTTCGGTGACGAAGGGTATGGGAGTTATCTCACTATGAAGGCATCCTTCTGCCTGTTGAGAGAGAGAGAGAATAGATACATAAATACATATTTAATTATTTAATAAATAAATAGATAAAGCAAATTGAATTGTATTGAGAGAGAGATTGGAGAGAGATAGATACTCAGATATTCTCATGCTTGTGCTGTAGTAATAACCTTGTGCTGTAGTAATAACCTTGTGCTGTAGTAATAACCTTGTGCTGTAGTGAGAACCGTGTGCTGTAGTAATAACCTCGTGCTGTAGTAATAACCTTGTGCTGTAGTGAGAACCGTGTGCTGTAGTAATAACCTTGTGCTGTAGTGAGAACCTTGTGCTGTAGTGAGAACCGTGTGCTGTAGTAATAACCTTGTGCTGTAGTGAGAACCTTGTGCTGTAGTAATAACCTTGTGCTGTAGTAATAACCTTGTGCTGTAGTGAGAACCTTGTGCTGTAGTGAGAACCGTGTGCTGTAGTAATAACCTCGTGCTGTAGTAATAACCTTGTGCTGTAGTAATAACCTTGTGCTGTAGTAATAACCTTGTGCTGTAGTGAGAACCGTGTGCTGTAGTAATAACCTTGTGCTGTAGTGAGAACCGTGTGCTGTAGTAATAACCTTGTGCTGTAGTGAGAACCGTGCGCTGTAGTAATAACCTTGTGCTGTAGTAATAACCTTGTGCTGTAGTAATAACCTTGTGCTGTAGTAATAACCTTGTGCTGTAGTGAGAACCGTGTGCTGTAGTAATAACCTCGTGCTGTAGTAATAACCTTGTGCTGTAGTAATAACCTTGTGCTGTAGTAATAACCTTGTGCTGTAGTGAGAACCGTGCGCTGTAGTAATAACCTTGTGCTGTAGTAATAACCTTGTGCTGTAGTAATAACCTTGTGCTGTAGTAATAACCTTGTGCTGTAGTAATAACCTTGTGCAGTAGTAATAACCTTGTTCTGTAGTAATAACCTCGTGCTGTAGTAATAACCTTGTGCTGTAGTAATAACCCCGTGCTGTAGTAATAACCTTGTGCTGTAGTAATAACCTTGTGCTGTAGTAATAACCTTGTGCTGTAGTAATAACCCTGTGCTGTAGTAATAACCTTGTGCTGTAGTAATAACCTTGTGCATGGTAATAACATTGTGCTGTAGTAATAACCTTGTGCAGTACTAATAACCTTGTGCTGTAGTGAGAACCTCGTGCTGTAGTAATAACCTCATGATGTAGTAATAACCCTGTGCTGTAGTAATAACCTTGTGCTGTAGTAATAACCTTGTGCTGTAGTAATAACCTCATGATGTAGTAATAACCTTGTGCTGTAGTAATAACATCATGCTGTAGTAATAACCTTGTGCTGTAGTAATAACCTTGTGCTGTAGTAATAACCTCATGATGTAGTAATAACCTTGTGCTGTAGTAATAACATCATGCTGTAGTAATAACCTTGTACTGTAGTAATAACCTCATGCTGTAGTAATAACCTTGTGCTGTAGTAATAACCTTGTGATGTAGTAATAACCTTGTGCTGTAGTAATAACCTTGTGCTGTAGTAATAACCTCATGATGTAGTAATAACCTTGTGCTGTAGTAATAACATCATGCTGTAGTAATAACCTTGTGCTGTAGTAATAACCTTGTGCTGTAGTAATAACATCATGCTGTAGTAATAACCTTGTGCTGTAGTAATAACCTCATGCTGTAGTAATAACCTTGTGCTGTAGTAATAACCTTGTGATGTAGTAATAACCTTGTGCTGTAGTAAAAACCGTGTGTTGTAGTAAAAACCGTGTGCTGTAGTAATAACCTTGTGATATAGTAATAACCTTGTGCTGTAGTAATAACCTTGTGATATAGTAATAACCTCGTGCTGTAGTAATAACCTCGTGATATAGTAATAACCTTGTGCTGTAGTAATAACCTTGTGATATAGTAATAACCGTGTGCTGTAGTAATAACCTTGTGATATAGTAATAACCGTGTGCTGTAGTAATAACCTTGTGATGTAGTAATAACTGTGTGCTGTAGTAATAACCTTGTGCTGTAGTAATAATCATGTGCTGTAGTAATAACCTTGTGCTGTATTAATAACCGTGTGCTGTAGTAATAACCTTGTGCTGTAGTAATAACCGTGTGCTGTAGTAATAACCTTGTGCTGTAGTGCAATAACCTTGTGCTGTAGTAATAACCGTGTGCTGTAGTGAGAACCTCATGCTGTAGTAATAACCTTGTGCTGTAGTAATAACCTTGTGCTGTAGTAATAACCTTGTGCTGTAGTAATAACATCATGCTGTAGTAATAACCTTGTGCTGTAGTAATAACCTTGTGCTGTAGTAATAACCTTGTGCTGTAGTAATAACCTTGTGCTGTAGTAATAACGCCGTGCTGTAGTAATAACCTTGTGCAGTACTAATAACCTTGTGCTGTAGTAATAACCTTGTGCTGTAGTAATAACCTTGTGCTGTAGTAATAACATCATGCTGTAGGAATAACCTCGTGCTGTAGTAATAACCTTGTGTTGTAGTAATAACCTTGTGCTGTAGTAATAACCTTGTGCTGTAGTAATAACCTTGTGCTGTAGTAATAACCTTGTGCTGTAGTAATAACCTTGTGCTGTAGTAATAACATCATGCTGTAGTAATAACCTTGTGCTGTAGTAATAACCTCATGCTGTAGTAATAACCTTGTGCTGTAGTAATAACCTTGTGATGTAGTAATAACCTTGTGCTGTAGTAAAAACCGTGTGTTGTAGTAAAAACCGTGTGCTGTAGTAATAACCTTGTGATATAGTAATAACCTTGTGCTGTAGTAATAACCTTGTGATATAGTAATAACCTCGTGCTGTAGTAATAACCTCGTGATATAGTAATAACCTTGTGCTGTAGTAATAACCTTGTGATATAGTAATAACCGTGTGCTGTAGTAATAACCTTGTGATATAGTAATAACCGTGTGCTGTAGTAATAACCTTGTGATGTAGTAATAACTGTGTGCTGTAGTAATAACCTTGTGCTGTAGTAATAATCATGTGCTGTAGTAATAACCTTGTGCTGTATTAATAACCGTGTGCTGTAGTAATAACCTTGTGCTGTAGTAATAACCGTGTGCTGTAGTAATAACCTTGTGCTGTAGTGCAATAACCTTGTGCTGTAGTAATAACCGTGTGCTGTAGTGAGAACCTCATGCTGTAGTAATAACCTTGTGCTGTAGTAATAACCTTGTGCTGTAGTAATAACCTTGTGCTGTAGTAATAACATCATGCTGTAGTAATAACCTTGTGCTGTAGTAATAACCTTGTGCTGTAGTAATAACCTTGTGCTGTAGTAATAACCTTGTGCTGTAGTAATAACGCCGTGCTGTAGTAATAACCTTGTGCAGTACTAATAACCTTGTGCTGTAGTAATAACCTTGTGCTGTAGTAATAACCTTGTGCTGTAGTAATAACATCATGCTGTAGGAATAACCTCGTGCTGTAGTAATAACCTTGTGTTGTAGTAATAACCTTGTGCTGTAGTAATAACCTTGTGCTGTAGTAATAACCTTGTGCTGTAGTAATAACCTTGTGCTGTAGTAATAACCTTGTGCTGTAGTAATAACCTTGTGCTGTAGTAATAACCTTGTGCTGTAGTAATAACCTCGTGCTGTAGTAATAACCTCGTGCTGTAGTAATAACCTTGTGCTGTAGTAATAACCTTGTGCTGTAGTAATAACCTTGTGCTGTAGTAATAACCTTGTGCTGTAGTAATAACCTTGTTCTGTAGTATGACCCACCATCCCCTCCTCTTTCCCAATCCACCCATCTCTCTTTGTTTTGATTTAATCTTGTTATGGCATGTGTTCTTTCTCCCATACACAGACCAGCATACCCACCCAGTGCCAGTCCACAGCTCTGTACCTCATGCCAACTCAGCCTGTGTGTGTGTGTGAGCTGGCATCTGTCCAGTCTTTATTTACACAAACCACAGGATGATGGAGCTCTGCTCAGTACAGGACAATCCACACACTGCATCAATCAACAGAAAGAGGGAGGGAAGGAGAGAGAAAAATAGAGACAGAGGAGTATACACAGGGCATTGATCAACTGAGAGGGAGAGAGAGGGGGGGAGAGAGAGGGGGAGAGAGAGACAGAGAGAGAGAGACAGAGAGGGGAGAGAGAGACAGACAGAGAGAGAGGGGAGGGGAGACAGAGACAGAGTGGGGGAGAGAGATAGAGAGGGAGAGAGGAGTATACACAGGGCATCAATCAACTGAGAGGGAGAGAGGGAGAGAGAGAGAGAAAGACAAGAGAGAGAGACAGACAAGAGAGAGAGACAGAGAGAGAGAGAGAGAGAGAGATAGAGAGAAAGATGGGAAGAGAGGTAGAGATAGAAAGGGGGAGAGAGAGAGATGGGAAGAGAGATAGAGAGAGGGAGAGACAGAGAGAGACAGAGAGGGAGAGAGAGGGGGAGAGAGATGGGGGAGAGATAGAGAGAGGGAGAGTGAGAGAGAGGGGGAGAGAGAGAGAGATGGGAAGAGAGATGGAGAGAGAGAGAGACAAGAGAGAGACAGAGAGAGAGAGGGCTGGGGGAGAGAGAGAGACAGAGAGAGACAGAGCGAGAGAGAGCGAGACAGAGACAATAAAGCCCTTGAATTGAATTGACAGAGAGAGACAGAGAGAGAGAATGAGAGAGGGGAGAGAGAGAGGGGAGAGAGACAGAGAGAGACAGAGAGAGAGAGATGGGGAGAGAGATAGAGAGAGGGAGAGTGAGAGACAGAGATGGGGAGAGGGGAGAGAGAGAGAGAGAGAGAGAGAGAGAGAGAGAGAGAGAGAGAGAGAGAGAGAGAGAGAGAGAGAGAGAGACGGGGGAGAAAGATAGAGAGAGAGAGATGGGGAGAGAGATAGAGAGAGGGAGAGAGAGACAGAGAGGGAGAGAAAGAGAGAGAGAGGGGGAGAGATGGGGAGAGAGATAGAGAGAGAGGGACAGAGTGAGAGAGAGGGGGAGAGAAAGAGCGAGAGATGGGGAGACACAGTGGCAGAATACCTGACCACTGTGACTGACCCAAACTTAAGGAAAGCTTTGAGTATGTACAGACTCAGTGAGCATAGCCTTGCTATTGAGAAAGGCCGCCGTAGGCAGACCTGGTTCTCAAGAGAAGACAGGCTATGTGCTCACTGCCCACAAAATGAGGTGGAAACTGAGCTGCACTTCCTAACCTCCTGCGCAATGTATAAGAGAGACATATTAGAGACACATATTTCCCTCAGATTACAAAGATCCACAAGGAATTCGAAAACAAATCCAATTTTGATAAACTCCCATATCTACTGGGTGAAATCCCACAGCGTGCCATCACAGCAGCAAGATTTGTGACCTGTTGCCACAAGAAAAGGGCAACCAGTGAAGAACAAACACCATTGTAAATACAACCCATAATTATGCTTATTTATTTTCCTTAACCATTTGTACATTGTTACAACACTATATATATAATATGACATTTGTAATGTCTTTATTGTTTTGAAACTTCTGTATGTGTAATGTTTACTGTTAATTTTTATTGTTTATTTCACCTTTGTATATTATCTACCTCACTTGCTTTGGCAATGTTAACATATGTTTCCCATGCCAATAAAGCCCCTTGAATTGAATTCAGAGAGAGAGAGAGAACTGTAAACAATCTGAGATGCCAGAAGGGCCTTCTACGCCATCAAGAGGAACATAATATTTGACATCCCAATTAGGATCTGGCTTAAAATACCTTAATCAGTTACAGAACCCATTACCCTTTATGTTTGGGAGGTCTGGGTTCCACCAACCAAGAATTCACAGAATGGGACAAACACCAAATTGAGACTCTGCATGCAGAATTCTGCAAAAACATCCTTCGCAAAACATCAAATGATGCATAGCAGAATTAGGATGATTCCCGCTAATTATCCAAATCCAGAAAGGAGAGATGAAATACTACAACCGCCTAAAAATAAGTAATTCTCAAATCTTCCATAACAAAGCCATCACCTACAGAGAGATGAACCTGGAGAAGAGTCCTTTAAGCAAGCTGGTCCTGGGGTTCGGTTCACAAATACAAACACACCCCACTGAGCCCCAGGACTGCAACACAATTAGAACCAACCAAATCATGAGAAACAAAAAGAATACCTGACCACTGTGACTGACCCAAACTTAAGGAAAGATTTCACTCTATACAGACTCAGTAAGCATAGCCTTGTCATTGAAAGGCCACCGTGGGGAGAGAAACTTTGGGAGAGAGAGAGAGTTGTTTGTTTGTGTGTATTCTCTATATGTGTGTGTGTGTGTGGTATGGGGGGGGGGGCAGTATTGGAGCCTCTGTGGATAACACAAAGCATCCCCAGCATTTCCACTTTATCTGACTGCATTTCCCAGCAGCTGTGTGTGTGTGTGTGTGTGTGTGTGTGTGTGTGTGTGTGTGTGTGTGTTTGTGTGTGTGTTTGTGTGTGTGTTTGTGTGTGTGTGTGTGAGTGTGTGTGCTCCCTCCTCTTCAGCTTCTTACACAGAGGAATAAAATCCAGACTGGAGCTTTCATTACGGCCTCTCCACTTCTGATGTAAAGCAATACCCATCCGTGTGTGTGTGTGTGTGTGTGTATACATATGCGTGCTTGTGTGTAAGAGAATTCTGTAGCTAAGTATCCTAATACTAAATGTACAATTCAATCGGTTCTAGGCATAACTTCACACACACACACACACACACACACACACACACACACACACACACACACACACACACACACACACACACACACACACACACACACACACACACACACACACACACACACACACACACACACACACACACACACACACACACACACACACACACACACACACACACACCTTTCCCCACTGTGATTCTGACAGCTGTTTGCTGAAGACATGGTCAGTGTTCTGTTCTCTGCGTTTGATCTATAGGAGATTGAAACTCAACACCGATCCTTATATCCCCAGCCAGACAGCCTGCCTGACACCGTGTGTGTGTGTTGTAAGTCGCTCTGGATAAGAGCGTCTGCTAAATGACTTAAATGTAAATGTAAATGTATGAGTGCAGGTGTGCGTGTTAAGGAATGCTGAGAGTCGATTGAACCATACAATAGGAATTAGGAGATTTACCAGACCACTCAGTCTCTTACACACGTTGACAAACATCTGTGACACCAAACCATGCAAACAGCTTCATGTTTGGTTTCTTTCAGTCAAAACGTCTATCTACCATTTTACAAACAAAAGAAAGGCATGACTTCGGTGTTTTTTGTTCCTGGTAAGAGAATCCATGGCTCAAACATTGACTCGTTTGACAGGCAGGTTTGTCCTCTGGGGTTGACCCCTAACTTTGACCCCGTTGACTAATTTCCTGCTCTGAGAAAGAGATATAGTGCATTCATACCCATATCCTTGTCTTGGGTATGTCTGTATCAGCTTTGACTTGTCTTGGGTATGTCTGTATCAGCTTTGACTTGTCTTGGGTATGTCTGTATCAGCTTTGACTTGTCTTGGGTATGTCTGTATCAGCTTTGACTTGTCTTGGGTATGTCTGTATCAGCTTTGACTTGTCTTGGGTATGTCTGTATCAGCTTTGACTTGTCTTGGGTATGTCTGTATCAGCTTTGACTTGTCTTGGGTATGTCTGTATCAGCTTTGACTTGTCTTGGGTATGTCTGTATCAGCTTTGACTTGTCTTGGGTATGTCTGTATCAGCTTTGACTTGTCTTGTGTATGTCTGTATCAGCTTTGACTTGTCTTGGGTATGTCTGTATCAGCTTTGACTTGTCTTGGGTATGTCTGTATCAGCTTTGACTTGTCTTGGGTATGTCTGTATCAGCTTTGACTTGTCTTGGGTATGTCTGTATCAGCTTTGACTTGTCTTGGGTATGTCTGTATCAGCTTTGACTTGTCTTGGGTATGTCTGTATCAACTTTGCACATCAGCTTTGCACATCCAATTTGTAAGTCGCTCTGGATAAGAGCGTCTGCTAAATGACTTAAATGTAAATGTAAATGTGGATTTGGGGATTTTCTCTCTCTCTTTGGTGCCATAAAAAAAGTTGAATGAGATATCATCTGTTGTGATGCCAGTCTCAGAGGTCCATCTCTTGTCCTGTTTTGTCTTAAACAAAACTAAACCCTGAGATTTTGTATTGATCAAGATTATATTCGGGTGATGGCGAAAAAAAATGAACCCTTTATATGATCGGATAAGACTTCTCTTTCTCTCCCTCTCTAGGCCCAAGTCAAAGTTCAGTCTCAGAGTCGTGGGTGAGGGGTCATATAGTCCTAACCTTCCCCTCTCACCCCTCCTTCCTCCTTCCCCCTCAGAGTGACTTTTGCCTCCTCTGACCCGCTGACCAGCAGCCACACTGGCTGTCCAACTGGGAACAGGGTCAGGGGTCAGGAGAGTGTGGAGAAAAAATATGTTTCTCACCCTCTCTTGTTTTCTCTCCTTCTCTGCACAGCTGCTGTATTCTGCTCTCTCTCTCTCTCTCTCTCTCTCTCTCTCTCTCTCTCTCTCTCTCTCTCTCTCTCTCTCTCTCTCTCTCTCTCTCTCTCTCTCTCTCTCTCTCTCTCTCTCTCTCTCCATCCAGATGGGTGGTTTCCACAACTCTCTCCTTCCAGATGGGTAGTTTCCACAACTCTCTCCATCCAGATGGGTAGTTTCCACAACTCTCTCCTTCCAGATGGGTAGTTTCCACAACTCTCTCCTTCCAGATGGGTAGTTTCCACAACTCTCTCCTTCCAGATGGGTAGTTTCCACAACTCTCTCCTTCCAGATGGGTAATTTCCACAACTCTCACCATCCAGATGGGTGGTTTCCACAACTCTCCTTCCAGATGGGTAGTTTCCACAACTCTCTCCTTCCAGATGGGTAGTTTCCACACAACTCTCTCCTTCCAGATGGGTAGTTTCCACAACTCTCTCCATCCAGATGGGTAGTTTCCACAACTCTCTCCTTCCAGATGGGTAGTTTCCACAACTCTCTCCTTCCAGATGGGTAGTTTCCACAACTGGAAATGGAATGGCATTTGATGTATTTAATATCCTTCTATTCATACCGCTCCAGCCATTAGCACAAGCCCGCCCTCCCCAATTAAGGTGCTACCAACCTCCTGTGGTATATTGTATCTACGGACAGAATACAAATGTAGTGGACACCAGTTTGTAGTGCACACATCAGGTTCTTTGTGCATATAAGTCAAAACACGCCTTGGTAAAATACACATCTTCATACTGTAAATCCTCTATCTCTCCTCCCCTATCCCTCCATCCTCTCATCATGCCTCATTTTCTCCACCTTCTGTTCCCCCATTATCTGACCTTCTCTGCTGTGATTGGCTAAAGGGAGCTGGCTGCAGCAAGCTTCTGATTGGACAATACCTTGTAACCAATGGCCTGCAACACAACAAATCAAATCTAATGTTATTTGTTGCATGTGCCGAATACAACAGGTGTAGACCTTACAGTGAAATGCTTACTTTACAAGCCCTTAATTAACCAACAATGCAGTTCAAAAAATTAATTTTAATAATAATGAATTGAGGAGCAACAATAAAATAACTATAGCGAGGCTATATACAGGGTGTTACAGTACAGAGTCAATGTGGAGGCTATATACAGGGTGTTACAGTACAGAGTCAATGTGGAGGCTATATACAGGGTGTTACGGTACAGAGTCAATGTGGAGGCTATATACAGGGTGTTACAGTACAGAGTCAATGTGGAGGCTATATACAGGGTGTTACGGTACAGAGTCAATGTGGAGGCTATATACAGGGTGTTACAGTACAGAGTCAATGTGGAGGCTATATACAGAGGGTTACAGTACAGAGTCAATGTGGAGGCTATATACAGGGTGTTACAGTACAGAGTCAATGTGGAGGCTATATACAGGGTGTTACAGTACAGAGTCAATGTGGAGGCTATATACAGGGTGTTACAGTACAGAGTCAATGTGGAGGCTATATACAGGGTGTTACAGTACAGAGTCAATGTGGAGGCTATATACAGGGTGTTACAGTACAGAGTCAATGTGGAGGCTATATACAGGGTGTTACAGTACAGAGTCAATGTGGAGGCTATATACAGAGGGTTCCGGTACAGAGTCAATGTGGAGGCTATATACAGGGTGTTACAGTACAGAGTCAATGTGGAGGCTATATACAGAGTGTTACGGTACAGAGTCAATGTGGAGGCTATATACAGGGTGTTACAGTACAGAGTCAATGTGGAGACTATATACAGGGTGTTACGGTACAGAGTCAATGTGGAGGCTATATACAGGGTGTTACAGTACAGAGTCAATGTGGAGGCTATATACAGAGTGTTACGGTACAGAGTCAATGTGGAGACTATATTACATTTACATTTAAGTCATTTAGCAGACGCTCTTATCCAGAGCGACATACAGGGTGTTACAGTACAGAGTCAATGTGGAGGCTATATACAGAGTGTTACGGTACAGAGTCAATGTGGAGGCTATATACAGGGTGTTACAGTACAGAGTCAATGTGGAGGCTATATACAGAGTGTTACGGTACAGAGTCAATGTGGAGGCTATATACAGGGTGTTACAGTACAGAGTCAATGTGGAGACTATATACAGGGTGTTACGGTACAGAGTCAATGTGGAGACTATATACAGGGTGTTACAGTACAGAGTCAATGTGGAGGCTATATACAGGGTGTTACGGTACAGAGTCAATGTGGAGGCTATATACAGGGTGTTACAGTACAGAGTCAATGTGGAGGATATATACAGAGGGTTCCGGTACAGAGTCAATGTGGAGGCTATTTACAGAGGGTTAGTAAAACAGAGTCAATGTGGAGACTATATACAGGGGGTACCGGTACAGAGTCAATGTGGAGGCTATATACAGGGTGTTACAGTACAGAGTCAATGTGGAGGCTATATACAGAGGGTTCCGGTACAGAGTCAATGTGGAGACTATATACAGGGTGTTACAGTACAGAGTCAATGTGGAGGCTATATACAGGGTGTTACGGTACAGAGTCAATGTGCAGGCTATATACAGAGGGTTCCGGTACAGAGTCAATGTGGAGGCTATATACAGAGGGTCCCGGTACAGAGTCAATGTGGAGGCTATATACAGATGGTTCCGGTACAGAGTCAATGTGGAGACTATATACAGAGGGTTCCGGTACAGAGTGAATGTGGAGACTATATACAGGGTGTTACAGTACAGAGTCAATGTGGAGACTATATACAGAGGGTTCCGGTACAGAGTCAATGTGCAGGCTATATACAGAGGGTTCCGGTACAGAGTCAATGTGTGACAAGGGGCACCAGTTAGTTGAGAAGTCATTGATGATATATCCGTGTAGGTAGACATTAAAGTGACTACATAGATAATAAACAGAGAGTAGCAGCAGCGTAAAAATGGGGGTGGGGACAATCACCCAATGATAGACCAAGAAGTCATCCCTCCAGCCTTATAACCACTGACCCCAAGTCAATAACATTCTTGACAGGCTCCTCCCCCATGACAGGCTCCTCCCTCATGCTCAGAAATAAAAACATGCTGATAGTTAAGAGATGAGCGCCGTCTTGTGGCTGTTTTTTAAACGAGACCCCTTTCCTCACATCATGTTATTGATGCTAAATAAAATCCTTTATTAATTCAAAATACTCAGAAAGTAAATTATTACTTATTTTCTCATTGTTTTAATAAAATATGGGAATTTTCTATTATTTTATCATCAACTTTACATCATCTGGGGAGCCTGCAGGCTGAATATGAAAGTCAGTGATATGTTCAAGTGTGCCATCTGCTGGACAGAAAACAAACACCTCACAGTATCACCTCTGTACTGCTCTGAAACGCAAGAGGACAAGTGGCACAAAAGATACCAAGAAGAAATCCCTGACAAGAATATATCACTTACAATGATATATCCCTGACAAGAAGATATCACTGACAATGATATATCCCTGACAAGAAGACATCAACTACAATGATATATCCCTGACAAGAAGATATCACTTACAATGATATATCCCTGACAAGAAGACATCACCTACAATGATATATCCCTGACAAGAAGATATCACTGACAATGATATATCCCTGACAAGAAGACATCACCTACAATGATATATCCCTGACAAGAAGATATCACTTACAATGATATATCCCTGACAAGAAGACATCACCTACAATGATATATCCCTGACAAGAAGATATCACTTACAATGATATATCCCTGACAAGAAGACATCACTTACAATGATATATCCCTGACAAGAAGATATCACTGACAATGATATATCCCTGACAAGAAGATATCACTGACAATGATATATCCCTGACAAGACGACATCACTGACAATGATATATGCCTGACAAGAAGATATCACTGACAATGATATATCCCTGACAAGAAGATATCACTTACAATGATATATCCCTGACAAGAAGATATCACTGACAATGATATATCCCTGACAAGAAGATATCACTGACAATGATATATCCCTGACAAGACGACATCACTGACAATGATATATGCCTGACAAGAAGATATCACTGACAATGATATATCCCTGACAAGAAGATATCACTTACAATGATATATCCCTGACAAGAAGACATCACTTACAATGATATATCCCTGACAAGAAGACATCACTTACAATGATATATCCCTGACAAGAAGATATCACTGACAATGATATATCCCTGACAAGAAGATATCACTGACAATGATATATCCCTGACAAGACGACATCACTGACAATGATATATCCCTGACAAGAAGATATCACTGACAATGATATATCCCTGACAAGAAGATATCACTTACAATGATATATCCCTGACAAGAAGACATCACTTACATCAGTTGACAGAGGTGGAGAAGATATCACCTACTGTCACACCCTGACCATAGTTTGCTTTGTATGTTTCTATGTTTTGGTTGGTCAGGGTGTGATCTGAGTGGGCATTCTATGTTACATGTCTAGTTTGTCTAGTTCTATGTTTGGCCTGATATGGTTCTCAATCAGAGGCAGGTGTTCGTCATTGTCTCTGATTGGGAACCATATTTAGGTAGCCTGTTTGGTGCTGGGTTTTGTGGGTGATTGTCCTTAGTGTCCTTGTTCCTGTCTCTGTGGTTTGCACCAGAAAGGGCTGTTTGGGGTTTTCACGTTTCTTGTTTTGTTAGTTTGTTCATGTGAAGTGATTTATTAAAACATGAATCAAAACAACCACGCTGCGCTTTGGTCCGCCTCTCAGTCAATGGAAGAAAGCCCTTACACCTACATCAGTTGACAGAGGTGGAGAAGATATCACCTACATCAGTTGACAGAGGTGGAGAAGATATCACCTACATCAGTTGACAGAGGTGGAGAAGATATCACCTACATCAGTTGACAGAGGTGGAGAAGATATCACCTACATCAGTTGACAGAGGTGGAGAAGATATCACCTACATCAGTTGACAGAGGTGGAGAAGATATCACCTACATCAGTTGACAGAGGTGGAGAAGATATCACCTACATCAGTTGACAGAGGTGGAGAAGATATCACCTACATCAGTTGACAGAGGTGGAGAAGATATCACCTACATCAGTTGACAGAGGTGGAGAAGATATCACCTACATCAGTTGACAGAGGTGGAGAAGATATCACCTACATCAGTTGACAGAGGTGGAGAAGATATCACCTACATCAGTTGACAGAGGTGGAGAAGATATCACCTACATCAGTTGACAGAGGTGGAGAAGATATCACCTACATCAGTTGACAGAGGTGGAGAAGATATCACCTACATCAGTTGACAGAGGTGGAGAAGATATCACCTACATCAGTTGACAGAGGTGGAGAAGATATCACCTACATCAGTTGACAGAGGTGGAGAAGATATCACCTACATCAGTTGACAGAGGTGGAGAAGATATCACCTACATCAGTTGACAGAGGTGGAGAAGATATCACCTACATCAGTTGACAGAGGTGGAGAAGATATCACCTACATCAGTTGACAGAGGTGGAGAAGATATCACCTACATCAGTTGACAGAGGTGGAGAAGATATCACCTACATCAGTTGACAGAGGTGGAGAAGATATCACCTACATCAGTTGACAGAGGTGGAGAAGATATCACCTACATCAGTTGACAGAGGTGGAGAAGATATCACCTACATCAGTTGACAGAGGTGGAGAAGATATCACCTACATCAGTTGACAGAGGTGGAGAAGATATCACCTACATCAGTTGACAGAGGTGGAGAAGATATCACCTACATCAGTTGACAGAGGTGGAGAAGATATCACCTACATCAGTTGACAGAGGTGTGAATGCTTTGACTGAAAACAAACCTGAACCTACATTCTCTAATCCTGTTCAACAGCAGAGAGTTTTTATTTTGACCTATTGAATCATTACGGAGGTTACCTCACAGTTCAACTTCTGTCAGACACCATGGGAAGGTACATATCTACTAGTTTATGAGCCATTGAGTTGAGTCAGAGTATCAAGGCCACAGAAGTCTAATTGGCTTTTCGATGTGGTGATTCTGCTGACTGCACACTACCAGCTCTACAGTGAGCCAATGACCTGAGCAGAGGACACAGGTCAGATGATGTGTACGATGTGGGGGTGCTGCACACTACCAGCTCTACAGTGAGCCAATGACCTGAGCAGAGGACACAGGTCAGATGATGTGTACGATGTGGGGGTGCTGCACACTACCAGCTCTACAGTGAGCCAATGACCTGAGCAGAGGACACAGGTCAGATGATGTGTACGATGTCGGGGTGCTGCACACAGTGCTTTTAAAGATCATAGTCTGACGGTGAACGGTGTGTGTGTGTGTGTGTGTGTGTGTGTGTGTGTGTGTGTGTGTGTGTGTGTGTGTGTGTGTGTGTGTGTGTGTGTGTGTGTGTGTGTGTGTGTGTGTGTGTGTGTGTGTGTGTGTGTGTGTGTGTGGGTGAGTCATGTTCTCATAATGTCCACCAGTGTAATGTCTCAGCCGTATATCACCTTGAGACAGGAGGATATGATAAAACCATAAATCTACTCCCTCACATTCCCATTCATCAGAACAAGAATCCAAGGATGGTCCCAATCCACGGCAAGAATTCTAGAAACATGGCCGGACATGTCACAGACAGACAGACAGAGAAAGAAAGACAGAGAGACATGTCCCAGACAGTCAGACAGAGAGAGACTATGTTCTCTTGCTATATACTTCCTTGTTTCTCTCAGTTATTCCCTCTTTCTTTCTCTGCCTTTCTGTGTCTCCGTGTCTCTGTCTCTCACATTCTGTTGATAATACTTCCCTTGTCTGTCTCTCTCCCCCTCTCCCTCTGTCTCTCTCTTCTGTCTCTAATACCTCCCCTGTCTGTCTCTCTCCCCCTCTCGCTCTGTCTCTAATACCTCCCTTGTCTGTCTCTCTCCCCCTCTCCCTCCGTCTCTAATACCTCCCTTGTCTGTCTCTCCCCCCATCTCCCTCTGTCTCTCTCTCCTGCTCTCCCTCTGTCTCTCACATTCTGTCTCTAATACCTCCCTTGTCTCTCTCTCTCCCCCTCTCCATCTCCCTCTGTTTCTCTCTCCCTCTCCCTCTGTCTCTCTCTCCCTCTCCCTCTGTCTCTCTCATTCTGTCTCTAATACCTCCCTTGTCTGTCTCTCTCCCCTCTCCCTCTGTCTCTCTCCCCCTCTCCCTCTGTCTCTCTCTCCCGCTCTCCCCCTGTCTCTCTCTTCTGTCTCTAATACCTCCCCTGTCTCTCTCCCCCTCTCCCTCTGTCTCTAATACCTCCCTTGTCTGTCTCTCTCCCCCTCTCCCTCTGTCTCTAATACCTCCCTTGTCTGTCTCTCCCCCATCTCCCTCTGTCTCTCTCTCCCGCTCTCCCTCTGTCTCTCACATTCTGTCTCTAATACCTCCCTTGTCTCTCTCTCTCCCCCTCTCCATCTCCCTCTGTTTCTCTCTCCCTCTCCCTCTGTCTCTCTCTCCCTCTCCCTCTGTCTCTCTCATTCTGTCTCTAATACCTCCCTTGTCTGTCTCTCTCCCCTCTCCCTCTGTCTCTCTCCCCCTCTCCCTCTGTCTCTCTCTCCCGCTCTCCCTCTGTCTCTCTCTTCTGTCTCTAATACCTCCCCTGTCTCTCTCCCCCTCTCCCTCTGTCTCTAATACCTCTCTTGTCAGTCTCTCTCCCCCTCTCCCTCTGTCTCTCTCTCCCTCTCCCTCTGTCTCTCTCTCCCTCTCCCTCTGTCTCTCTCTCCCTCTCCCTCTGTCTCTCTCTCCCTCTCCCTCTGTCTCTCTCTCCCTCTCCCTCTTGTCTCTCTCTCCCTCTCCCTCTGTGTCTCTCTCCCGCTCTCACTCTGTCTCTCTCTTCTGTCTCTAATACCTCCCTTGTCTGTCTCGCTCCCCCCTCCCTGTGTCTCTCTCTCCCTCTCCCTCTCTCATTCTGTCTCTAATACCTCCCTTGTCTGTCTCTCTCCCCCTCTCCCTCTGTCTCTCTCCCCCTCTCCCTTTGTCTCTCTCTTCTGTCTCTAATAGTTATCTTGTCTGTCTCTCTCCCCCTCCCTGTGTCTCTATCTGTCTCTCTCTTCTGTCTCTAATACCTCCCTTATCTGTCTCTCTCCCCCTCCCTCCCTCTGTCTCTCTCTTCTGTCTCTAATACCTCCCTTGTCTGTCTCCCTCTCTCCTCCTCTCCCTCTGTCTCTCATCATTTGTCTCTAATACATCCCTTGTCTGTCTCTCTCCCTCTCTCCCTCTATCTCTTACATTATGTCTCTCTCCCCCTATCCCCCTCTCTCTCTCTGTCTCTTACATTATGTCTCTCTCCCCCTATCCCCCTCTCTCTCTGTCTCTTACATTATGTCTCTCTCCCCCTCTCCCCCTCTCTCTCTGTCTCTCACATTGTCTCTCTCCCCCTCTCCCCCTCTCTCTCCGTCTCTTACATTATGTCTCTCTCCCCCTCTCCCTCCGTCTCTCACATTCTGTCTCTCCCTCTGTCTCTCTCCCGCTCTCCCTCTGTCTCTAATACCTCCCTTGTCTGTCTCTCTCCCTCTCTCCCTCTGTCTCTTACATTATGTCTCTCCCCCCCCTCTCCCCCTCTCTCTCTGTCTCTCACATTGTCTCTCTCCCCCTATCCCCCTCTCTCTCTCTGTCTCTTACATTATGTCTCTCTCCCCCTATCCCCCTCTCTCTCTGTCTCTCACATTCTGTCTCTAATACCTCCCTTGTCTGTCTCTCTCCCCATCTCCCTCTGTCTCTCTTCCTCTCCCTCTGTCTCTCACATTCTGTCTCTAATACCTCCCTTGTATCTCTCTCTCCCCCTCTCCATCTCCCTCTGTCTCTCTCTCCCTATCCCTCTGTCTCTAATACCTCCCTTGTCTGTCTCTCTCCCCATCTCCCTCTCTCTTTCCCTCTCCCTCTGTCTCTCTCATTCTGTCTCTAATACCTCCCTTGTCTCTCCCCCTCCCGCTCTCTCTCTGTCTCTCTCCTTCTGTCTCTAATACCTCCCCTGTCTGTCTCTCTCCCCATCTCCCTCTGTCTCTCTCTCCCTCTCCCTCTGTCTCTCTCATTCTGTCTCTAATACCTCCCTTGTCTCTCTCCCCATCTCCCTCTGTCTCTCTCCCCCCTCCCTGTCTCTCTCTCCCTCTCCCTCTGTCTCTCTCATTCTGTCTCTAATAACTCCCTTGTCTGTCTCTCTCCCCATCTCCCTCAGTCTCTCTCCCTCTCCCTCTGTCTCTCTCATTCTGTCTCTAATACCTCCCTTGTCTCTCTCCCCATCTCCCTCTGTCTCTAAACTCCCTTGTCTGTCTCTCTCTCCCTCTCCCTCTGTCTCTCTCATTCTGTCTCTAATACCTCCCTTGTCTCTCTCCCCATCTCCCTCTGTCTCTCTCCCCCTCCCTGTCTCTCTCCTCCTCTCCCTCTGTCTCTCATCATTTGTCTCTCTCCCCCTCTCTCTCTGTCTCTTACATTATGTCTCTCACATGTCCCTGTCTCTCCCCCTCTACTCTCTGTCTCTTACATTATGTCTCTCTCCCCTCTCTCTCTGTCTCTTACATTATGTCTCTCTCCCCCTCTCTCTCTGTCTCTTACATTATGTCTCTCTCCCCCTCTCTCTCTGTCTCTTACATTATGTCTCTCTCCCCCTCTCTCTCTGTCTCTTACATTATGTCTCTCTCCCCCTCTCTCTCTGTCTCTTACATTATGTCTCTCTCCCCCTCTCTCTCTGTCTCTTACATTATGTCTCTCTCCCCCTCTCTCTCTGTCTCTTACATTATGTCTCTCTCTGTCTCTAATACCTCACTTGTCTGTCTCTCTCCCCATCTCCCTCTGTCTCTCTCCTCCTCTCCCTCTGTCTCTCTCCTCCTCTCCCTCTGTCTCTCTCCTCCTCTCCCTCTGTCTCTCTCCTCCTCTCCCTCTGTCTCTCTCCTCCTCTCCCTCTGTCTCTCTCCCTCACCTCTGTCTCTCTCCCGCTCTCCCTCTGTCTCTCTCCCGCTCTCCATCCGTCTCTCTCTTCTGTCTCTAATACCTCCCTTGTCTGTCTCTCTCACCCTCTCTCTCTGTCTCTTACATTATGTCTCTCTCCCCCTCTCCCCCTCTCTCTCTGTCTCTTACATTATGTCCCTCTCCCCCTCTCCCTCTGTCTCTTACATTATGTCCCTCTCCCCCTCTCCCCTCTCCCTCTGTCTCTTACATTATGTCTCTCTCCCCCTCTCCCTCTCTCTCCCTCTGTCTCTTACATTATGTCTCTCCCCCTCTCGCCCTCTCTCCCTCTGTCTCTTACATTATGTCTCTCTCCCCCTCTCTCTCTCTGTCTCTTACATTCTGTCTCTCTCCCCCTCTCTCTCTCTGTCTCTTACATTATGTCTCTCTCCCCCTCTCTCTCTCTCTGTCTCTTACATTCTGTCTCTCTCGCTCTCTCCCTCTGTCTCTCTCCCTCTCCCTCTGTCTCTCACATTCTGTCTCTAATACCTCCCTTGTCTGTCTCTCTCCCCATCTCCCTCTGTCTCTCTCCCTCTCCCTCTGTCTCTCACATTCTGTCTCTAATACCTCCCTTGTATCTCTCTCTCCCCCTCTCCATCTCCCTCTGTCTCTCTCTCCCTATCCCTCTGTCTCTAATACCTCCCTTGTCTGTCTCTCTCCCCATCTCCCTCTGTCTCTCTCCCTCTCCCTCTGTCTCTCTCATTCTGTCTCTAATACCTCCCTTGTCTGTCTCTCTCTCTCCCTCTGTCTCTCTCATTCTGTCTCTCTCTCTCTCCCTCTGTCTCTCTCTCCCTCTCCCTCTGTCTCTCTCCCCCTCTCCCTCTGTCTCTCTCCCGCTCTCCATCCATCTCTCTCTTCTGTCTCTAATACCTCCCTTGTCTGTCTCTCTCCCCCTCCCTGTGTCTCTCTCCCCCTCTCCCTCTCCCTCTCTCATTCTGTCTCTAATACCTCCCTTGTCTGTCTCTCCCTCCCTCTCTCATTCTGTCTCTAATACCTCCCTTGTCAGTCTCTCCCTCCCTCTCCCTCTGTCTCTCCCTCCCTCTCCCTCTGTCTCTCCCTCCCTCTCCCTCTGTCTCTCTCTCCCTCTCCCTCTGTCTCTCTCTCCCTCTCCCTCTCCCTCTGTCTCTCTCTTCTGTCTCTAATACCTCCCTTGTCTGTCTTTCTCCCCCTCTCCCTCTGTCTCCCTCTGTCTCTCTCCCCTCTCCCTCTGTCTCTCTCCCCCTCTCCCTCTGTCTCTCTCCCCCTCTCCCTCTGTCTCTCTCCCCTCTCCCTCTGTCTCTCTCTCCCCCTCTCCCTCTGTCTCTCTCCCCCTCTCCCTCTGTCTCTCTCCCCCTCTCCCTCTGTCTCTCTCTCCCTCTCCCTCTGTCTCTCTCTCTCTCCCTCTGTCTCTGTCTCTCTCTCCCTCTCCTCTGTCTCTCTCTCCCTCTGTCTCTCTCTCCCTCTGTCTCTCTCTCCCTCTGTCTCCCTCTCCCTCTGTCTCTAATACCTCCCTTGTCTGTCTCTCTCCCCATCTCCCCCTCTCTCTCTGTCTCTTACATTATGTCTCTCTCCCCCTCTCCCTCCGTCTCTCTCCCCCTCTCCATCTCCCTCTGTCTCTCTCCCTCTGTCTCTCTCATTCTGTCTCTAATACCTCCCTTGTCTGTCTCTCTCTCCCCCCTCACTGTGTCCCTCTCTCCCTCTCCCTCTGTCTGTCTCATTCTGTCTCTAATAACTCCCTTGTCTGTCTCTCTCCTTCTGTCTCTCTCCCGCTCCCTCTCTCCCTCTCCCTCTGTCTCTCATCATTTGTCTCTAATACATCCCTTGTCTCCCCCTCTCCCTCTGTCTCTTACATTATGTCTCTCTCCCCCTCTCCTCCTCTCCCTCTGTCTCTTACATTATGTCTCTGTCTCTTACATTATGTCTCTCTCCCCCTCTCTCCCCTCTCCCTCTGTCTCTTACATTATGTCTCTCTCCCCTCTCCCCTCTCCCTCTGTCTCTTACATTATGTCTCTCTCCCCCTCTGTCCTCTGTCTCTTACATTGTCCCTCTGTCTCTTACATTATGTCTCACTCCCCCTCTCCCCCTCTCCCTCTGTCTCTTACATTATGTCTCTCTCGCCCTCTCTCTCTGTCTCTTACATTATGTCTCTCTCGCCCTCTCTCTCTGTCTCTTACATTATGTCTCTCTCGCCCTCTCTCTCTGTCTCTTACATTATGTCTCTCTCCCCTCTCTCTCTGTCTCTTATATTATGTCTCTCTCTCTCCCCTCTCTCCCTCTGTCTCTTACATTATGTCTCTCTCCCCCTCTCTCTCTGTCTCTTACATTATGTCTCTCTCCCCCTCTCTCTCTGTCTCTTACATTATGTCTCTCTCCCCCTCTCTCTCTGTCTCTTACATTATGTCTCTCTCCCCCCTCTCTCTCTCTCTTACATTATGTCTCTCTCCCCTTCTCTCTCTCTCTTACATTATGTCTCTCTCCCCTCTCTCTCTCTCTTACATTATGTCTCTCTCCCCCTCTCTCTTACATTATGTCTCTCTCCCCCTCTCTCTCTTACATTATGTCTCTCTCCCCCTCTCTCTCTGTCTCTTACATTATGTCTCTCTCCCCTCTCTCTCTGTCTCTTATATTATGTCTCTCTCTCCCTCTCCCTCTCCCTCTGTCTCTCTCTTCTGTCTCTAATACCTCCCTTGTCTGTCTTTCTCCCCCTCTCTCTCTGTCTCTTACATTATGTCTCTCTCCTCCTCTCCCTCTGTGTCTCTCCTCCTCTCCCTCTGTGTCTCTCTCCCTCTCCCTCTGTGTCTCTCTCCCTCTGTGTCCCTCTCCCTCTGTGTCCCTCTCCCTCTGTGTCTCTCTCCCTCTGTGTCTCTCTCCCTCTCCCTCTGTGTCTCTCTCCCTCTCCCTCTGTGTCTCTCTCCCTCTCCCTCTGTGTCTCTCTCCCTCTCCCTCTGTGTCTCTCTCCCTCCCCCTCTCCCCCTCTCTCTCTGTCTCTTACATTATGTCTCTCTCTGTCTCTTACATTATGTCTCTCTCCTCCTCTCCCTCTGTGTCTCTCTCCTCCTCTCCCTCTGTGTCTCTCTCCCTCTCCCTCTGTGTCTCTCTCCCTCTCCCTTTGTGTCTCTCTCCCTCTCCCTCTGTGTCTCTCTCCCTCTCCCTCTGTGTCTCTCTCCCTCTCCCTCTGTGTCTCTCTCCCTCTCCCTCTGTGTCTCTCTCCCTCTCCCTCTGTGTCTCTCTCCCTCTCCCTCTGTCTCTCTCTCCCTCTCCCTCTGTCTCTCTCTCCCTCTCCCTCTGTCTCTCTCTCCCTCTCCCTCTGTCTCTCTCTCCCTCTCCCTCTGTCTCTCTCTCCCTCTCCCTCTGTCTCTCTCTCCCTCTCCCTCTGTCTCTCTCCCGCTCTCCATCCGTCTCTCTCTTCTGTCTCTAATACCTCCCTGTGTCTCTCTCTCCCTCTCCCTCTCCCTCTCCCTCACTCATTCTGTCTCTAATACCTCCCTTGTCTGTCTCTCCCCCCTCTCCCTCTGTCTCTCTCCCGCTCTCCCTCTGTCTCTAATACCTCCCTTGTCTGTCTCTCTCCCCATCTCCCCCTCTCTCTCTGTCTCTTACATTATGTCTCTCTCCCCCTCTCCCTCCGTCTCTCTCCCCCTCTCCATCTACTTCCGTCTCTCCCCCTCTCCCTCTGTCTCTAATACCTCCCTGTGTCGCTCTCTCCCTCTCCCTCTCCCTCTCTCATTCTGTCTCTAATACCTCCCTTGTCTGTCTCTCCCCCCTCTCCCTCTGTCTCTCTCTCCCTCTCCCTCTGTCTCTCTCTCCATCTCCCTCTGTCTCTCTCTCCCTCTCCCTCTGTCTCTCTCTCCCTCTCCCTCTGTCTCTCTCCCGCTCTCCCTCTCTCTCTGTCTCTTACATTGTCTCTCTCCCCCTCTGTCTCTTACATTATGTCTCTCTCCCCCTCTGTCTCTTACATTAGGTCTCTCTCCCCCTCTCCCTCTGTCTCTTACATTATGTCTCTCTCCCCCTCTGTCTCTTACATTAGGTCTCTCTCCCCCCCTCTGTCTCTTACATTAGGTCTCTCTCCCCTCTGTCTCTTACATTAGGTCTCTCTCCCCCTCTGTCTCTTACATTAGGTCTCTCTCTCCCTCTGTCTCTTACATTATGTCTCTCTCCCCCTCTGTCTCTTACATTAGGTCTCTCTCCCCCTCTGTCTCTTACATTAGGTCTCTCTCCCCCTCTGTCTCTTACATTAGGTCTCTCTCCCCCTCTGTCTCTTACATTAGGTCTCTCTCCCCCTCTGTCTCTTACATTATGTCTCTCTCCCCCTCTGTCTCTTACATTATGTCTCTCTCCCCCTCTGTCTCTTACATTATGTCTCTCTCCCCCTCTGTCTCTTACATTATGTCTCTCTCCCCCTCTTTCTCTTACATTATGTCTCTCTCCCCCTCTGTCTCTTACATTATGTCTCTCTCCCCCTCTGTCTCTTACATTATGTCTCTCTCCCCCTCTGTCTCTTACATTATGTCTCTCTCCCCCTCTGTCTCTTACATTATGTCTCTGTCTGTCTTTCTTTCCCTTTCCAGAGGAGTCTGCCTCTGAGAGCTGTGGCGCCAGCCTCATCTGCACCAGGGGTAATCACACGAAGATACACACTCACACACCACAGACATACACACACAGAAAGAGAGGGAAAGATCACAGAGACATGGATGGAAAGGGAGCATAAGAAAGAGAGAAGAGAGGGGGAGGGATAGACGGAGGGAAGAGAGGGGGAGGGATAGACGGAGGGAAGAGAGGGAGAGGGATAGACGGAGGGAAGAGAGGGAGAGGGATAGACGGAGGGAAGAGAGGGGGAGGGATAGACGGAGGGAAGAGAGGGGGAGGGATAGACGGAGGGAAGAGAGGGGCAGGGATAGACGGAGGGAATAGAGGGGAGGGATAGACGGAGGGAAGAGAGGGGAATGGTTGAAAAGAGAGGAGGGATAGATAGAGGGGAGGGTTAGATAGGGGAAAGAGAGGGGGAGGAATAGATAGGGGAAAGAGAGGGGAGGGATAGATAGAGAGGGGGAGGGTTAGATAGAGGGGGAGCGTTAGGTAGGGGAAAGAGAGGGGGAGGAATAGATGGAGGGAAGAGAGGGGAGGGATAGATGGAGGGAAGAGAGGGGAGGGATAGATGGAGGGAAGAGAGGGGAGGGATAGATGGAGGGAAGAGAGGGGAGGGATAGATGGAGGGAAGAGGGGAGGGATAGATGGAGGGAAGAGAGGGAGGGATAGATGGAGGGGAGGGATAGATGGAGGGAAGAGAGGGGAGGGATAGATGGAGGGGAGGGATAGATGGAGGGAAGAGAGGGGAGGGATAGATGGAGGGGAGGGATAGATGGAGGGAAGAGAGGGGAGGGATAGATGGAGGGAAGAGAGGGGAGGGATAGATGGAGGGAAGAGAGGGGAGGGATAGATAGAGGGGGAGGGTTAGAGGATAGAGAGTGGAGAGATAGATAGATGGAAGAGAGGGGATAGATAGAGGAAAGAGAGGGGGAGGGATAGATAGATGGAAGAGAGGGGATAGATAGAGGATAGAGAGTGGAGGGATAGATAGATGGAAGAGAGGGGATAGATGGAGGGAAGAGAGGGGAGGGATAGATGGAGGGAAGAGAGGGGAGGGATAGATAGAGGGGAGGGTTAGATAGAGGAAAGAGAGGGGGAGGGATAGATAGAGGATAGAGAATGGAGGGATAGATAGATGGAAGAGAGGGGATAGATAGATGGAAGAGAGGGGATAGATAGATGGAAGAGAGGGGATAGATAGATGGAAGAGAGGGGATAGATAGAGGGAAGAGAGGGGAGGGATAGATAGAAGGAAGAGAGGGATAGATAGAGGGATAGATGGGGGGAAGAGAGGGGAGGGATAGATGGAGGGAAGAGAGGGGAGGGATTGATAGAGGGAAGGGAGGGGGATAGATAGAGGGAATGGAGGGGAGGGAAGGGAGGGGAGGGGAGGGGGGGATAGATAGAGGGAATGGGGGGAGGGATAGATAGAGGGGAAGGGAGGGGGGAGGGATAGATAGAGGGAAGGGGGAGGGATAGATAGAGGGAAGGGATAGAGGGATAGATGGAGGGAGGGATAGATAGAGGGAAGTGAGGGTTGGCAAAGAGAAGGAGAGGGTTAGATAGAGGAAAGAGAGGGGGAGGGATAGAGGACAGAGAGTGGAGGGATAGATAGATGGAAGAGAGGGGATAGATAGAGGAAAGAGAGGGGGAGGGATAGATAGAGGGGGAGGGTTAGATAGAGGATAGAGTGGAGGAATAGATAGAGGGGAGGGATAGATAGAGGGAAGAGAGGGGGAGGGATAGATAGAGGGGAGGGATAGATAGAGGGAAGAGAGGGGGAGGGATAGATAGAGGGAAGAGAGGGGAGGGATAGATAGAGGGAAGAGAGGGGAGGGATAGATAGAGGGAAGAGAGGGGAGGGATTGATGGAGGGAAGAGCGGGGAGGGATAGATAGAGGGAAGAGCGGGGAGGGATAGATAGAGGGAAGAGCGGGGAGGGATAGATAGAGGGAAGAGCGGGGAGGGATAGATAGAGGGAAGAGCGGGGAGGGATAGATAGAGGGAAGAGCGGGGGAGGGATAGATAGAGGGAAGAGCGGGGGGAGGGATAGATAGAGGGAAGAGCGGGGAGGGATAGATAGAGGAAGAGCGGGGGAGGGATAGATAGAGGGAAGAGCGGGGAGGGATAGATAGAGGGAAGAGCGGGGGAGGGATAGATAGAGGGAAGAGGGGGAGGGATAGATAGAGGAAGAGTGGGGGAGGGATAGATAGAGGGAAGAGCGGGGAGGGATAGATAGAGGGAAGAGAGGGGAGGGATAGATAGAGGAAGAGAGGGGGAGGGATAGATAGAGGGAAGAGAGGGGGAGGGATAGATAGAGGGAAGAGAGGGGGAGGGATAGATAGAGGGAAGAGAGGGGAGGGATAGATAGAGGGAAGAGGGGGAGGGATAGATAGAGGGAAGAGAGGGGAGGGATAGATAGAGGGAAGAGAGGGGAGGGATAGATAGAGGGAAGAGAGGGGAGGGATAGATAGAGGGAAGAGAGGGGAGGGATAGATAGAGGGAAGAGAGGGGGGATAGATAGAGGGAAGAGAGGGGAGGAATAGATAGAGGGGAGGGATAGATAGAGGGAAGAGAGGGGAGGGATAGATAGAGGGAAGAGAGGGGGGGGGATAGATAGAGGGAAGAGAGGGGAGGGATAGATGGAGGGAAGATAGGGGGAGGGATAGATGGAGGGAGGGATAGATGGAGGGGAGGGATAGATAGAGGGAAGTGAGGGTTGGCAAAGAGAAGGGGAGGGTTAGATAGAGGAAAGAGATGGGGAGGGATAGATAGAGGGGGAGGGTTCGATAGAGGATAGAGAGTGGAGGGATAGAGAGGTGGAAAGGACGGGGAGGGAGGGATAGATATAGGGAAACAAGGGGGATGGATAGAACGAGGGAAGAGAGGGGGAGGGATAGATGAGGGAAGAGAGGGGGAGAGATAGACATTAAATCTCAGTGAGACAAAAATAATGGTGTTCCAAAGAGGGTCCAGTTGCCAGGGCAACAAATACAAATTCCATCTAGATATCTTTGACCAAGAGCAGGGTTTCAGTGCTCTTGGGCACTTTCCTCACCCAATGTGGTACGGATCTGCTATTTTTATTCCTTATAACTGGTACTTCCATCGGGAGCTAGCCAGCTAACCAGCTACTAGTCTTTGTTAGCCACGGCTAGCGGTCCTCACCTTTTTTTCCTCCGTCATCAGCCAGCCTTAGTTCGGACAACACCTGCCAGTCTGCACAGCGCAATATCAACCCAGAGCATATCGGACTGCTTCTCTCTACCATATCACCGGATTCCTGCCGCTCTGGATCATTACACTCGATTATTACACCAGATCATAGCAGCTAGCTAGCTGCAAACAAGTGGCTACTGTTAGCTAACTCCTCTGTCCCGAAGCAAACATAAGCTAGCCTTGAGCTAGCCTCGTGCTAGGCCCATATACCAGCTGATTCTAGGGCTACAATAGTTCCTTTGCCAATTGGCATGGACCCTTTATTGTCGACACGGAGCCCCACCGATTCTAGATAGCTCTTTCGTCCCCCCACACACATGCGGAGACCTCACCTGGCTTAATTTATCCCTCCAGAGACGAAACCTCTCAGCATGACTCAACGAGTAGGTTTACATCCACTGTACTTGCATCCTACCATACCCTTGTCTGTACATTATGCCTTGAATCTATTCTACCACGCCCAGAAATCTGCTCTTTTTATTCTCTGTCCCAACGCACTAGACAACCAGTTTTTATAGACTTTAGCCGTACCCTTATCCTACTCCTTCTTTGTTCCTCTGGTGATGTAAAGGTTAATCCAGGCCCTGCAGTGCCTAGCTCCACTCCTATTCCTTCTTTGTTCCTCTGGTGATGTAGAGGTTAATCCAGGCCCTGCAGTGCCTAGCTCCACTCCTATTCCTTCTTTGTTCCTCTGCTGATGTAGAGGTTAATCCAGGCCCTGCAGTGCCTAGCTCCACTCCTATTCCCCAGGCGCTCTCATTTGTTGACTTCTGTAACTGCAAAACCCTTGGTTTCATGCATGTTAACATCAGGAGCCTCCTCCCTAAGTTAGTTGTATTCACTGCTTTAGCACACTCCCCCAAACCTGATGGGAAAATGACTTGTGTCATGCACAAAGTAGATGTCCTAACCGACTGGCCAAAACTATAGTTTGTTAAACAAGACATTTGTGGAGTGGTTGAAAAACGAGTCTTAATGACTCCAACCTAAGTGTATGTAAACTTCCCACTTCAACTGTACATTTGATCGATCGATTCACTCTTTCATGTAAAAACGACCCAGTTCATGTCTCTTGTCCTGTAAGTTCATGACTAGTCCAGGGTCGTTCTGAGGGAGCAACTTCAACTCAATAGACTTGATGTCCTGTTCAAGGGCCCTGATAGTCTCTTTAACTGCATTACTAGACAGAACAGTATACTGTTGACAAAACACACGTATTTGGGCCTTCCCAAAATCCCACCATTGTCTCAAAATTCCATGTACAGTTTTCGCAATTTTTATCACACGTTTGCTGAAACTACATCTTGTGTACTCAAAACTTAAAACACAAAACAGTTAGTCAATTTCCCCAAACCTCACAGACATCTTGCAAAATGAAACACTGCAATCGTGTTTTTGTGTTGTATGGTCCAAGTGTGGCATGGCGGTGGAGGACCACATTGTGCCTCATAGCTCTGCATATGGTGACATTGCCCCAGTGCTGGCCAGTGATGGCATGTTGACCAATGATGTTCCTTCCTCTCCTCATCATCTTCGCCAAATTGAATCCAGCCTCATCCATTCTATGAACAGGAGTTCCCGAGGCATGCATCCAACTCCACGATTCTCTGAAATGACAGTAAATACTGTAATTGCTGTATAGTAAAGTTCAGTGAGTCTCTAATGGTTTAAGAGTGTAATAGTAGTAATAGTAGTACATTTCTTAGTAGTACATTTAATAGTAGTACATTTCTTAGTAGTACATTTAATAGTAGTACATTTCTTAGTAGTACATTTAATAGTAGTACATTTCTTAGTAGTACATTTAATAGTAGTACATTTCTTAGTAGTACATTTAATAGTAGTACATTTCTTAGTAGTACATTTCTTAGTAGTACATTTAATAGTAGTACATTTAATAGTAGTACATTTAATAGTAGTACATTTAATAGTAGTACATTTCTTAGTAGTACATTTAATAGTAGTACATTTCTTACATGCTCATGTTCATACTGTTTATCCTTCACTCTTTGGGAATTCCTTTCAAATGGAACTCTGCAGATTTGCTTCATCCTGGAGATGGTATTTCTTAAGGATGTGGGCTATGGTTGACATACTCACTCTGATGTTATGGAAGATGGCAGGGTTTTCAATGATCTGTTGTTGGATTTCTCGCAGTGTCATGGCATTATGTTCAACTACCATTTGCACAATGGCAGCCTCCTGTTTGTCTGTAAATATACGTGTTCTACCACCACATGGTGGTCGTCTTTCAGTTCTACAAAACAAAATAGCATACAGTAGAATAAACACTATAGTAATATAGTGTTTAGTAGTATAAACTTGTTACAAAGTAATCTACAGTCTTAACTGTGCTTTATGTTGTGCTACTGTAGAGTAGTAAAAGTAGTAGAGAGGTCCAATGTCTTCACTACAGACCTATTCTTATTTTGAAAAATCCGGATGATGGATGCTGCGGTGAAGTAGCTCAGATTGGTGGTGTAACTCAGATTGGTGGTGTAGCTCAGATTGGTGGTGTAGCTCAGATTGGTGGTGTAGCTCAGATTGGTGGTGTAGCTCAGATTGGTGGTGTAACTCAGATTGGTGGTGTAACTCAGATTGGCGGTGTAACTCAGATTGGCGGTGTAACTCAGATTGGCGGTGTAGCTCAGATTGGCAGTGTAGCTCAGATTGGCGGTGTAGCTCAGATTGGCGGTGTAGCTCAGATTGGCGGTGTAACTCAGATTGTCGGTGTAACAGATTGTCGGTGTAACTCAGATTGGCGGTGTAACTCAGATTGGTGGTGTAGCTCAGATTGGTGGTGTAACTCAGATTGGTGGTGTAACTCAGATTGGTGGTGTAACTCAGATTGGTGGTGTAAAAAGTGGTTTAACTTGAATAAACATACCTTTAAGAAGTACGCCTTGCTCAACCATTTGATCGAGAAGACGCTCTTCTTTAATAAAAACCATCACCGTTTTATTCATCCTCGATGCATAAGCAACATTTTCATAGCCTACCTTCTCTTCTACGGTGACCAGAAACTCCTCCACAGTGACAGTAGGTTCAGTAACACACCTGAAGCAGTGCCGAATTGACAGGGACAGCGTCCCATGTGGGTCTCCATCCCCACCAAAACCCGGGCAATTCCAACAAGAAATACAATATACCTAATTCTACCAAAAAACCATAACCACGAATAGAAAAAGGAAAACCACCAAGAAAAGGAAACTAAAAGAAAACACAGAAGATCTAACTCCCGAAACCACTCGCACTCGCTCATGCTATTCCCAGCATGCACCAACACTCCCAGCACGCAGAGAGGGAGAGAGAGAGAGTTAAAGACGGAGACAGAGACAGATCAAGATTTTTAAAGAATTTCAGGTTGTGATGTTTGGATCAAATAAATATTTTAAATAAGTAATTATGACATTTCTTATCATTCAGTGTCAACCGAACGAAAATACAAACCTATTGAGTAATTCATTAAAAGAAACAAAGCCACTATGATTCAGAACGAGAATGTGGAATGACATACGTCATGCGGGGTAATTTAAATGAAAGAACTGGAACATGTTATTCGCTGAATTACTTAATTAATGTTAATGACCTTCATCAATCTCTCTCACAATTCACCGTTTCTTCCCCTCGGGAATATTTTCACTGCAGCCCACTAGCTGTTGCCAAGATGCAGGAAACACAACACTCAATCAATAACAGCTGAATGTTAGTAGGCTAAGAGGGAAAGAATGCTTTAGACAAGCATTAATTAGAAGTAGAATTGATAAGTGTCCAAGCCATTAAGTCATCCGATTGAAATGTCCGTCTCGTATCCACACATAATAATAACTGAGGTAGAAGTTGGGATTTTGTATTTATTACATAGACAGACTAATTCTGATCTTTTGCCAATTATCTGATTGGACTTAATACCAATGAATGAAAAACAGATCAGAATTGGGCTGCTGTGTGAACGTGGCGATAGAGGGGGCAGTCCATACAAAGGTGGCCATTCACACACTCACATTCACTTATTTGGATCCACAATAAAATGTATGTTACTCAAGGCTCCTACTGTACTGTATATAACCTATAACCTTAAGTCAGTTGACCAGTAAGACCCTATTTGTCACCACACATGCTCATACATCACACACACACACACACACACACACACACACACACACACACACACACACACACACACACACACACACACACACACACACACACACACACACACACACACACACACACACACACACACACACACACACACACACACACACACACACACACACACACAGACTCTCTGTTATCATGACCACGAAGATGCCCTACCAATTAAGAAATTAATACTCACGTCATACTTTTTAAAATACTGTTTCCCTGTCTTTTGGTGTGTTTGTGTGTGTGGCACATGTCCAGTAGGGCAGGTTGGACACTGTTCAATGATTGGTTGATTCTGGTCATGTGATTGTATGATGTACAATGAGGGCCAAATGAGCACATGTTCACATGCATTCATTGATAATTATATGGTGAATTGTGAATGTGTGTGTGTGTACTATGTTTTGTATGTGGGCCAAATTAGGAAGTACCGGGGTGGGCAATGCTTTATTCATGATTCTGGTTGGTGAATGGCGTGTGTGTGTGTGTGTGTTTGTGAACCCTTTAAGAGCAGGTGACGGTCAGGGACAGAGGGTATAAGTATGGTAGTCAATGTTCCACAGAGACAAGATGCTTCCTGTCACTGCCACTTTGAGGACGACCATGTCGATGTTCACCTTGGTTATTCTGGGGTGTTTGGGGTTCCAAGGGGTGATGGCCTCTGGCTCTAGGGCGTACAGAATGTCCATGACCAACGACAACGATGGGCACACCACCAGTCAGCGACAGGACCCTCAGGTAAGCATAACCCTACACCCAAAATTAGCTCTAAAGCAGTAGAGGGGCTGCAGGTAGCCTAGTGGTTAGAATGTTGGATTCGTAACCAAAAGGTTGCAGGATTGAATCCCCGAGCTGACAAGGTGAAAATCTGTCATTCTGCCCCTGAACAAGGCAGTTAACCCACTGTTCTTAAGCCGTCATTGAAAATAAGATTTTGTTCTGTAACTGACTTGTCTAGTTAAATAAAGGTAAATAAAAAAGTGTTTTCAATAAGAAGCTTATTCAGGTCAAATGTAGTAAAATACAATTTAATGTCAACATTAGATAATAAAGTAGAGCTAATAATAAATTGAAAGTCTATATTATTGTTATTAATTATTATTTTCATAGTAAACTTGATTTAAATCAAGTAACCTAGTTGGTAATTATTTGCTTGCTAATTGCAGCTCACAGGCTGCGTTTATACAGGCAGCCCAATTCTGGGCAATTGAGCTGATCTGATTGGTCAACAGACCAATTAATCAAAATAAAAGCAGAGAAAACAGGATAACATTTAGCCTAAAACGCCACTCATAGCAATAGCATATTATATACAATGGAAAACACCTAAAAAGACCCACTAAATAAAAGCCAAAGTAAAAAGGTGAGTTTTGAGCTGCTTTTGCCAATAGATTATCTGTATCTAATGTAAAAGGCATTACAGAGTTTTGGTGCAGCTCTTAATAAATGGTAACTAAGCCGATGTATTTCTTACCAAATCATCATATTTTGGCTTATTAAAACAAGGTGGCAGAATTGTCAGCAGCATCACACTGCATCACACTGCTGGCTTGTTTCTGAAGCTAAGCAGGGTTTGTCCTGGTTGTTCCCTGGATGGGAGACCAGATGCTGCTGGAAGTGGTGTTGGAGGGTCAGTAGGAGGCACCCTTTACTCTGATCTAAAATAATATACCAGAATCCACCAGGATGTTGCCTGTGTATCCTTCTGCCTTTTGAATGGGATGTTAAACAGGTCTCCTGACTCTCTGTGGTAACTAAAGATCCCATGGAACTTACTGTAAGGGTAAGGCTAAATTCCCAATCTGGCCACCTAATTGTCCCTATTTTACAACTGGCTTACCTGTGAAAAAAAAGGGTTAAACTATGCATTTATTACCAAATCATAATATGTTGTCTTATTAAAACAAGGTGGCACAATGTTCTACTATCTGAATTGAGCTACATATTTATGTTCTGATTAGCCATCAGTCTGACACTAGGAACACTCCTCCTTTTAGGGAGTTTTTCCTGGCCACTGCTTTTCTGCATGGCTCACTCTGTGGTGTTTCAGGCTGGGAATCTGTTACGCACTTTGTGACAACTGCTGATGTAAAACGTTTTTTTTTGTTAAACAAACATTTGATTGATATTATGATTCCATAGTTTCCGAGTAAATATCAGGTTAAAAAAATATCTGCTAAAATGGCCGTGCAATGCTGCTCTGTTGATTTGATATGACAATAAAGATACGACTAGTCAAGTTGTAGCCTTCTTTACCAGTTAACCAATAGTCAAGTTGTAGCCTTCTTTACCAGTTAACCAATAGTCAAGTTGTAGCCTTCTTTACCAGTTAACCAATAGTCAAGTTGTAGCCTTCTTTACCAGTTAACCAATAGTCAAGTTGTAGCCTTCTTTACCAGTTAACCAATAGTCAAGTTGTAGCCTTCTTTACCAGTTAACCAATAGTCAAGTTGTAGCCTTCTTTACCAGTTAACCAATAGTCAAGTTGTAGCCTTCTTTACCAGTTAACCAATAGTCAAGTTGTAGCCTTCTTTACCAGTTAACCAATAGTCAAGTTGTAGCCTTCTTTACCAGTTAACCAATAGTCAAGTTGTAGCCTTCTTTACCAGTTAACCAATAGTCAAGTTGTAGCCTTCTTTACCAGTTAACCAATAGTCAAGTTGTAGCCTTCTTTACCAGTTAACCAATAGTCAAGTTGTAGCCTTCTTTACCAGTTAACCAATAGTCAAGTTGTAGCCTTCTTTACCAGTTAACCAATAGTCAAGTTGTAGCCTTCTTTACCAGTTAACCAATAGTCAAGTTGTAGCCTTCTTTACCAGTTAACCAATAGTCAAGTTGTAGCCTTCTTTACCAGTTAACCAATAGTCAAGTTGTAGCCTTCTTTACCAGTTAACCAATAGTCAAGTTGTAGCCTTCTTTACCAGTTAACCAATAGTCAAGTTGTAGCCTTCTTTACCAGTTAACCAATAGTCAAGTTGTAGCCTTCTTTACCAGTTAACCAATAGTCAAGTTGTAGCCTTCTTTACCAGTTAACCAATAGTCAAGTTGTAGCCTTCTTTACCAGTTAACCAATAGTCAAGTTGTAGCCTTCTTTACCAGTTAACCAATAGTCAAGTTGTAGCCTTCTTTACCAGTTAACCAATAGTCAAGTTGTAGCCTTCTTTACCAGTTAACCAATAGTCAAGTTGTAGCCTTCTTTACCAGTTAACCAATAGTCAAGTTGTAGCCTTCTTTACCAGTTAACCAATAGTCAAGTTGTAGCCTTCTTTACCAGTTAACCAATAGTCAAGTTGTAGCCTTCTTTACCAGTTAACCAATAGTCAAGTTGTAGCCTTCTTTACCAGTTAACCAATAGTCAAGTTGTAGCCTTCTTTACCAGTTAACCAATAGTCAAGTTGTAGCCTTCTTTACCAGTTAGCGACTAGTCAAGTTGTAGCCTTCTTTACCAGTTAACGTTTTTTCCCTGCTTTTTTCTTTTCAGACAAGCAATGAAATACCACGGAGTATCGAGGTGGATGATTTCAAAATCAACGAAGTGCCGACCAGCGGCAAAGTGAGCTTAGCACCGACCATGGTCCGACTCTACCCGCCACCTGTCAAAACGTCACACCTTCATGCCAACCTTCCGCTTCGCTTCGGCCGGGACTCCCTACCCGACGACACCCACTCACCCAAAACGACCCTTAATTTACCGCAACGGTTTGGAAGAGCACAGGGTTCTGGCGCAACGGAACCGACGTCGTGTATTGAGTGTCCCCATGTCGGGACACTGCCCTCCGCCACCCTGCCACAGAGGTTCGGCAGGAATGAGTTCAACCGCCGGTATCCTTTCCGAGCTATGGCCTTTTTCTCACGCAGGTCCGAACCCGTGCCAAATGGAAACATTAGGTAAGCCTACATTGACGAATAATGGTGTTTTTGTAGCATGTTTCGACCAATAACATAAGGTAGCCTATTAAATAATTGCATTACTATTTAATATATATATATTTAAGGAAAACAGATACAGTATCATTTAATTTCAAAATGTACATCTATTTTCATTCTTCAGGCAGCAAGACTATAATGATTCTGATTTTGGCTCAGAGGAAGAAGAGACACGGGAGAAGACTCTGAAGAGCTCAATGTTGGATTTTCTCCTCTGGAACTCTTGAAAGAACTCTGTCGCCACAGAAGCGGTTCCCGTTTTCATGACCTGGGTCGCTCATGTTTTTTTCGTAATTTTGATCTACTATGTAATGTATGAATATTGTTAAATTGCTGGCATATTGTTACTTAATCATGTAAAGCACAAATTAAAACGATAGTATCGATTTTGGATGTTATTCGTTTCAGAACCATGGATAGGTCCAAAGTGGTCTACCAAACGTCAACTTCTGAATGTTCCACTTCTCAACCACTCTCTCTCGTATCTCTCGTATCTCTCGCCTCCCCTCTCCTCCCAATTGAAAAAAAACCAACAAAAAAACAGTAGGCCTACTTAGCTAATGATTGATAGGCTAATCATGTAATACTGTAGCTAGACCAGGTGCTGACTGGCCAACCTGGTCTCAGAGCAGTTTGTATTATTTTGTATGTAAATCTTGCACACTCCATTTAGTATGCTATGTTATGTTTCATATGATATGTATTAATTTGTGGATGTCCATCACCCATTTTGTATGATATGTTTTGAATAACAATTCGTATTATATGTTCCAAATTTGCAAAACGTACAATATGTTACGAATTTTCCAAAATGTATGATATGCTACACATTCTAGCTAAGTGGCTAGGTGGCTAACATGATCTAGCTGGCTAACGTTTGCAAGGCTAGGGGTTAGGGTTAAGTTTAGGGCTGAGTTTGGAATCAGGTTAAAGGGTTAAGGTTAGGGGAAGAGTTGGCTAAAAGGGTTACATTTAAGCTAAGAGGAAATGTTAACATGCTATGTAGATGCAAAGTAGGTAAAAAGTAGTACGTTTTTGAAAAGTTGCAAAATAACTAAAATGCCTAAATCTATGAGATTCAAACTCACAACCTATAGGTGGATAAATGTTCATGTTATGCGCCCACCCACCCCACCACACAACCTATAGGTGGATAGATGTTCATGTTATGCGCCCACCCACCCCACCACACAACCTATAGGTGGATAGATGTTCATGTTATATGCCCACCCACCCCACCACACAACCTATAGGTGGATAGATGTTCATGTTATATGCCCACCCACCCCACCACACAACCTATAGGTGGATAGATGTTCATGTTATATGCCCACCCACCCCACCACACAACCTATAGGTGGATAGATGTTCATGTTATGCGCCCACCCACCCCACCACACAACCTATAGGTGGATAGATGTTCATGTTATATGCCCACCCACCCCACCACACAACCTATAGGTGGATAGATGTTCATGTTATGCGCCCACCCATCCACCCTGACCAACCCCCCTACTACCATCGTTGCCTTAAGTAACCATCTGTCTTAGGCAAAATAAAAATGAAACTGAATGGTCTTCAGAGATAGATGGGAGGGGTTGATGTTAGCTGAAATGTAGGATTAAAAACAAACACAAGATAACTATTGTAAAATACATTGTGTCCATGAAATGTATATAGTATGTATAAGCTGGAAGTAGAACCCTAAGTGTTGCTGTCCATTAGTTCACTCCAATTAGGGGAGGTGTTCTAGGTTTAAGGGAAAATAATAAAGGAAAATATATTTAAAAAGATGTGTATAAGATTTGTGTATATATTTATATGTATATATACTGTATATATATGCACTACCAGTCAAAAGTCTGACATACCTACTCATTCAAGGGTTTTCTTTATTTTTAAAAGACATCAAAACTATGAAATAACACATATGGAATCATGTAGAAACCACACATGCAGAGATCATCCGTTCACCTGCTCTGTGTCTCACAAGGACACGACGGTGGGAACCACACATGCAGAGATCATCCGTTCACCTACTCTGTGTCTCACAAGGAGACGACGGTGGGAACCACACATGCAGAGATCATCCGTTCACCTACTCTGTGTCTCACAAGGACACGACGGTGGGAACCACACATGTTGAGATCATCCGTTCACCTAGTCTGTGTCTCACAAGGACACGACGGTGGGAACCACACATGCAGAGTTCATCCGTTCACCTATTCTGCATCTCACAAGGACACAACGGTGGGAACCAAAACTCTCAAATTTGGACTCGTCAGACCAAACGACAGATTTCTACCAGTCTAATGTCCATTGGTTGTGTTTTTTGGCCCAAGCAAGTCTCTTCTTATTGGTGTCCTTTAGTAGTGGTTTCTCTGCAGAAATTCACCCATGAGTCAAATCAAATCAAATGTATTTATAAAGTCCTTCTCACATCAGCTGATATCTGAAAGTGCTGCACAGATATCAATATATCTCAGATTTGAAAATGCTAAATAACACCAAAGTAGACATCATACAAATCCACAATTCCCTGCAAGCTCTAGCACTTTATCTCTAGATGACACCTTTGCTAACAGGTATTGTGTCAATTTAATCTTGCACAAGACAGAATTGTCCATTGAAGGAAATTTGGCCAATTTGATAAAAGTCACCTTGTCCTAGAGAGATTTCCACGGTTGTCAAAACGACACACTAGGGTAGACCTACACCAAACAGACCTTACCTTAAGACTACATGAAATATAGCCCCTCCTTTAAGTGTTTTTAAACTCCCCTACAGGAAAAATGAATAGTGGAAAAATTATTGTCACCATATCCCTGTTTGACCGCTAGGTTTTATGGGTATTATGACTCATACTGTGGTACTCTATTGATGTCACCTCTATTGATCCACTTTAGTCAGTGTAGATGAAGCGGAGGAGATGGGTTAAAGAATCATTTTAAAACCATGAGACAGTTGAGACATGGATTGTGTATGTGTGATTTGATTTGTGCCATTCAGAGGGTGAATGGGCCAGACAAAAGATTTATAGGGTATAGTAGTATGTGCCAGGAACACTGGTTTGAGTGTGTCAAGAACTGAAACACTGCTGGGTTTTCATGCTCAACAGATTCCCATGTGTATCAAGAATGGTCCACCACCCAAAGGACATCCAGCCATCTTGACACGACTGTTGAAAGCATTGGAGTCTAGATGGGTCATCATTCCTGTGGAACGCTTTCGACACCTTGCCCTGAAGAATTGCAGCTGTTCTCAGGGCAAAAGGGGGTGTAACTCAATATTAGGAAGGTGTTGCTAATATTTTATACACACAGTGTATATCAACTGAATGGGAGCCGCTTTGTTGGATATTTCAAAATGTTCGGTGGTGATAAATGCAGACAAGTAAACTGTTCTTTAGTTCCAACAGTCTGTGGAATTTCATTTTCCAAAAAGCTACTGGCCACTATCAAGGATCAAAGACATAGATAGTAGCAAAGATAGCTTCCTGTTGAGGCTTTTCGGCTTCTTCCGTGGGGTTTAAGAGGTGCTGCCACCTACTGGCAGTAGTGATCAACACTTTTCTTCAAGTGGGTGAGGCGGTTTGGGGAGTGGTATTTATTGCTAGAAAGGAACCATTTATATTGCCTCAAATATGTAGTATATTAAATCAATGTTGAAAATGTTGGCTATTTTGGTGCATAATTAATATATCATTCATCTTGGGACGGCAGGGTAGCCTAGTGGTTAGAGTGTTGGTCTAGTAACTGGAAAGGTTGCAAGTTCAAATCCCCGAGCTGACAAGGTACAAATCTGTCATTCTGCCCCTGAACAGACAGTTAACCCACTGTTCCTAGGCCGTCATTGAAAATAAGAATTTGTTCTTAACTGACTTGCCTAGTAAAATAAAGGTTAAAAGAAATCCTAAATTGTAAATGATTAGGTGTATCACTTTTTTGTGTCATCCTCAATGATTGTAAATGCATTATATTCACATGTGTGGTTCTATTGTGTTTTTAATTTGGCAAATAAATAAAAGCAAATTAAAATCACGACAAAAATAGCTTGAAGCCTCTGAATGGCTATGGTTAGCTGGAAGGTGGCAGGCCGAATTTGAGATGAAAGAAATCCCTTGCTATTGTCTTTCAAATTAAATCATGGTTAGATGGGTTGCCTAGGGTTTATATCTGTCCTCTGAGTGGAGGCTAAATGCCAGAAATGCAAAAGCAGCCTGCCAAGGGCTCATAGTGGTTCTATGAGTGTGGCCTTCCCTCCAATAATGCAAATCGCCTGGTGAACTGTAAAATCCCCTTGCTTGCTGGCGGTAGGAATCTTAAGTCTTGGGTGTAGGGAAGGGGACCAGCAAGGACATGTTTTACAATCTGGGATAAACATTTTTAGTCATTCAGTTTTTATTGTTATGTTGTTTGTTATATTTCTTGTGTAGCAAATATTTCAGATTTGATTTTCATTGTTTTCTTTCATTTTTTCCTGTGAAGCACATTGTGTTGCATTCCATGTCTGTTGTATTCCATGTGCTGTATAAATAAAGCGTGATTTGATTGTAAAATGTATTGGTTTCTGCCTGTTAAATACATAAGTCTACGTCTTTCTGTCAAGTACTGTAGGGTTGATCCTAACTTGAGATAAACATGAACTTGTGCATCATGCAGACACTGACGTGCGAAATCTCAGCTAAACTTTGAGTGCAGGGATCTCAAGTTAGAATCCAACCAAAAATATGCATTTGATCGGGAGATCAAACAATGTCCTTGCAGATCATTACTGTTCACGTGTCTTACTGCCGTGGGGTTTATTACTTAGATTCACTATTATTCCTGACAATGTCCTTGCAGAGCATTACTGTTCACGTGTCTTACTGCCGTGGGGTTTATTACTTATATTCACTATTATTCCTGACAATGTCCTTGCAGAGCATTACTGTTCACGTGTCTTACTGCCGTGGGGTTTATTACTTATATTCACTATTATTCCTGACAATGTCCTTGCAGAGCATTACTGTTCACGTGTCTTACTGCCGTGGGGTTTATTACTTATATTCACTATTATTCCTGACAATGTCCTTGCAGAGCATTACTGTTCACGTGTCTTACTGCCGTGGGGTTTATTACTTATATTCACTATTATTCCTGACAATGTCCTTGCAGAGCATTACTGTTCACGTGTCTTACTGCCGTGGGGTTTATTACTTAGATTCACTATTATTCCTGACAATGTCCTTGCAGAGCATTACTGTTCACGTGTCTTACTGCCGTGGGGTTTATTACTTAGATTCACTATTATTCCTGACAATGTCCTTGCAGAGCATTACTGTTCACGTGTCTTACTGCCGTGGGGTTTATTACTTATATTCACTATTATTCCTGACAATGCCCTTGCAGAGCATTACTGTTCACGTGTCTTACTGCCGTGGGGTTTATTACTTAGATTCACTATTATTCCTGACAATGTCCTTGCAGAGCATTACTGTTCACGTGTCTTACTGCCGTGGGGTTTATTACTTAGATTCACTATTATTTCTGACAATGTCCTTGCAGAGCATTACTGTTCACGTGTCTTACTGCCGTGGGGTTTATTACTTATATTCACTATTATTCCTGACAATGTCCTTGCAGAGCATTACTGTTCACGTGTCTTACTGCCGTGGGGTTTATTACTTATATTCACTATTATTCCTGACAATGTCCTTGCAGAGCATTACTGTTCACGTGTCTTACTGCCGTGGGGTTTATTACTTATATTCACTATTATTCCTGACAATGTCCTTGCAGAGCATTACTGTTCACGTGTCTTACTGCCGTGGGGTTTATTACTTATATTCACTATTATTCCTGACAATGTCCTTGCAGAGCATTACTGTTCACGTGTCTTACTGCCGTGGGGTTTATTACTTAGATTCACTATTATTCCTGACAATGTCCTTGCAGAGCATTACTGTTCACGTGTCTTACTGCCATGTGGTTTATTACTTATATTCACTATTATTCCTGAAGTTTACATTTGTGACATTTTGGTATTATGGGTGAACTTTCCTCTGGCACGGTTACTCTACTCTCAAAATGGGTTTCATCCACAATAGCTGTCACTGCTACGGACCTCATTACTATTGAATGTTTCATGTTTATTTATGTTTACATGGGATAATTCACTCTCGACGAAATAACATATTATTGTCCTTCAATATCATTATTTTCTATAATGTTATTCCAAAACACACCACCAGCATAGGGTTAGGTGTTAGTGAGCAACCACTGTCCCAACTCTGGAATAATGTGAACTGAAGGAACTAGAGATGAAGGAACTAGAGATGAAGGAACTAGAGATGAAGGAACTAGAAATGAAGGAACTAGAGATGAAGGAACAAGAGATTAAGGAACTAGAGATGAAGGAACTAGAGATGAAGGAACTAGAGATGAAGGAACTAGAGATGAAGGAACAAGAGATTAAGGAACTAGAAGTGAAGGAACTAGAGATGAAGGAACTAGAGATGAAGGAACAAGAGATGAAGGAACTAGAGATGAAGGAACTAGAGATGAAGGAACTAGAGATGAAGGAACTAGAGATGAAGGAACTAGAGATGAAGGAACTAGAGATGAAGGAACTAGAGATGAAGGAACTAGAGATGAAGGAACAAGAGATGAAGGAACAAGAGATGAAGGAACTAGAGATGAAGGAACTAGAGATGAAGGAACAAGAGATGAAGGAACAAGAGATGAAGGAACAAGAGATGAAGGAACTAGAGATGAAGGAACTAGAGATGAAGGAACTAGAGATGAAGGAACTAGAGATGAAGGAACTAGAGATGAAGGAACAAGAGATGAAGGAATAAGAGATGAAGGAACAAGAGATGAAGGAACTAGAGATGAAGGAACTAGAGATGAAGGAACTAGAGATGAAGGAACTAGAGATGAAGGAACTAGAGATGAAGGAACAAGAGATGAAGGAACTAGAGATGAAGGAACTAGAGATGAAGGAACTAGAGATGACCAACAGAGAGCAGCATTTCATCAAAGGAGAGAGCAGACTAGATACAGGTAAGATCAATTTGTGAAATACCATCTGCTAAATGTAAGAAGTGACAGCATCTCTACAACATATGGATGTGTTCGAGCTGCAGTATAAGATACAAATGGTCCAACTTGTGTTGTTCTGAGCCTTGCTGTTGAAAAACCCCATTAGTGTCCGACTTTCAGCTGTTGCAGATGCATCTCCCCCAACTTAACTCCTCGACTGTTGTCTGCAGTCAGTTGCTTTTAGCCTTCATACCTGAATTGCGGCAAAGTTGGTTACTCTTTCAGTCACAAAGTCGTTGAAGAGCAACTGCAGAAATATGCAATCGACTGAGGTCAAACTTTACAACCTTTGATCACGGGGTTTTAGTAAAGGTCATGCAGTCGTCATGTAGGCACAAGTCTGACAAATGCCCATAATGCAACACACTTGACCTAGTTTATCACAGAGAAAACTCACTGAGAAAATAGTGAGAGACTCGACACTCCTATGTGAAAGGCTGGCATAGGGCAGAACACACACGCGCGCACGCACGCACGCACGCACGCACGCACGCACACACACACACACACACACACACACACACACACACACAAACACACACACACACACACACACACACACACACACACACACACACACACACACACACACACACACACACACACACACACACACACACACACACACACACACACACACACACACACACACACACACACACACACACACACACACACACACACACACACACACACACACACACACAAGTTGTGAGAGAGGGAGATGTTTGAATGGTATTAAGCCTGTCCAGAAACAAGCCCTAGCTCCTAAGCACTGTTGGTAGACGTGTATAGATGTTAGAAATATGGCAGAAATTCAAGCCAATCAGAAGGCAAGGTGGAGCTTCTACAATATTGCTTATGGGGCGGAAGTGGGAGAGTTAATGTAGTTTGGGGCATAACACTCACATTTCAGTCACTCAGGAACTCCCCTTCTGCTAGGTAGCAGCTGTGTCCAATCAGTATGTGGGAACCTGGCTGTGCATATTCATGAGCAGCGGCTGTGCTTGTCCAATGAGCTTGTGGGAACCTGTCTATGGGGATACATTATTCATAAGTGCAGCTGTGTCAGCCCCCACCCACAATGGCAATGAGCTGTGAGGTGAATGTGTGTGTGTGTGTGTGTGTGTGTGTGTGTGTGTGTGTGTGCCTCGGTGTGTCTCTCTCACTGTGTGTGTGTGTCTCTCTCTGTGTGTGTGTCTCTGTGTGTGTGTGTTTGTGTGTGTCTCTCTATCTGTGTGTGTGTGTGTGTGTCTCTGTGTGTGTGTCTCTGTGTGTGTGTCTCTCTGTGTGTGTGTGTGTGTGTCTCTCTGTGTGTGTGTGTGTGTGTGTGTGTGTGTGTGTGTGTGTGTGTGTGTGTGTGTGTGTGTGTGTGTGTGTGTGTGTGTGTGTGTGTGTGTGTGTGTGTGTGTGTGTGTGTGTGTGTGTGTGTGTGTGTGTGTGTGTCTGTGTGTGTGTCTGCGTGGTGTGTATGTATCGGTGTGTGTCTCTGTGTTGGTGTAGGGGGCTTTCAGGAAGTCCTATGTCCACTGGGGCAGGCTGTAGGGCTGGGTTACACCTCTCTCATCCCACCCATCCCTCCATCCAACCATTCCTTGACACTATTTTTGTAGGTGGAATTTTTGGGGCTGCACACATCCCCCTTTGGATTCCTTACAGTTTCTGTCCCCGGCTTGAAGGAGAGGACAGGGGAGAGGGATAAAGCGATAGAAGAGAGGATTTAGTACTGAAGAGAGAGAGTGGGAGAGGAGAGAGGGATCATGTCTGGACTCTCGGCAGTGTTGAAGAGCTGGGTCATCCTGCAGACTCTGTGCCTGGCTCTGGCCCAAGTGGTGAGTGGAGTGGACAGGGGAGGTTAGGACTGTACCCACATTAGGGTGGCTCTGGCTGGCGTATGAGAGGGACTGTAAGAGAGGGACTGGGGGTGGAGGTCAAAGGGGGTTGCTAGGGGAACTGCTGTGCTTGCTTTGGTTTTGTTGTCACACTGGCTAGTGGTGGTTGGAAAACAACATTTTGGAATTGGGTTGTTTCAGAAGAATGAACGATCAGAATGGTGTTTCAGAGCTTGAGTGTTTCATCATTGTCATCGTCATTGTGATGAAGAGTCTAGAGCTGGATGAAGATCAGCTGTGAACTGTGTGTGTTGTGTAATGTGGCATTGTACATGTATCTTCCTACTTTGGACTATGGCCCTTGATTCTGTGGACAGTGATTCTTCCTGAATATGGATGAAGAATGGAACTGTCTCCTTTTTCATATGGACGGATATTCCTGAACAAAAGTTGGAGTGCATACATAACATGGACCGATTTACCATTTTTGTTTTTCCAAAAAGGAGATTCAGGAGAGAACCATAGAGGTATAGATTCACAACTGGAATTCAGCTGGACACACACACACACAGGCCGTGTATTCAAGACACCCAGTCAAGACACCCAGTCTCTTTACCACTATTCAAACACACATACCACACGCGGAATGACAGACCTGATTGATACCCTCCATCAAATCACACCCACCTGCTATCCAATAGAAAGTTACCAGTGGATCTATCTGAACAAACAGGATCCTTGTGTGGAATTCCCAACCTTTTTTCAGAATGATTGGCAATTCTGGAATACATTTCTACACTGCATGAGGATTCTGTGTTGTGACTGGTTGAAGCAGATTGGAATCGATTGAAAAATCCTGCGTTCCCAAAAGAAGGGGATGGGACGGGAGAGGGTCTTGGTAAACATTCCCAGCCTCATGATGTTCACTTCCATATCAGAAAGAGAACCTTGTTCATCAATCCTATTTTTTCTCATGAGCTCTGGATAGTTTATACATGTTTTTAAATCGTTCCATATAGGCTACCAGGGGTATTGGATTTGAATTGGTGTTACACGGTTTATGTAAAGATGTGAGGGGTAGGGGTGATGTTTCTAGGTGATTCAATTACTTTGTGTTTATGATGATTTGGTCTTGTTTACAGGATTTTATTCACATGAAGTGTGATTGAAGTATGATGACACTTGATAATGTGTGATTGAAGTATGATGACACTTGATAATGTGTGATTGAAGTATGATGACACTTGATAATGTGTGATTGAAGTATGATGACACTTGATAATGTGTGATTGAAGTATGATGACACTTGATAATGTGTGATTGAAGTATGATGACACTTGATAATGTGTGATTGCCTCACATTGTTGTCCCTTCATCAATTAGCACCTGTTCCAAAACTAGCCATGTCTCCATTATCAAAAAGCTTACAGTAAAATGGCACAAAAATCCCAAAACTTGCCAGTATGAAAATAACAGGTATCCAATTGAATGAATGTCAAGAAGTGATACATTCTAAGCCCGAATAATTCTCTAAAAAACCTTTGCACATTTCTAAACCTTCCATTTTGTTCTAATTTCTTCCAGAACGGTCCTCCAGGACCTCAAGGCAATCCCGGTCCGCCCGGTCCCTCTGGCACCCCCGGGTCTGATGGCATTGATGTGAGTATTCCCTCCGCGTCACCCAGCGCCAACAGGTTGTCACAAAGACAGGCATTGTACCTAACAGAGCACGCTGTGGTAGTAACGCGGTTGTACCACCAGAGGGCGGCACAAAAGAGCTCTGTTTCCCACAGTGAGAGAGGTCTTTGAGTCGGGAGCTTTCCCTCCATCCCAAGAGAGGGGTTTGTGCTAATATCGCGGTAATGTGATACCTTTGAGGTATTCTCAGTCTAAGCAAAGCCAGGTTCTGAAAACATGTTGAGAATACAGAATTAGACCATGAATGGAGAAGGAAAACCCCTAATGTGTGAGCCTCTTCCTGTATGATTCAAAAGGAATGTGATGTTACAAGGTAGGATTGTATCCAATGCGATTAGTAGGAGAGATGTTTCTCCCCCAAAGCCACATAGATATACTGTTAACGTGAATGGTTTTGGATATGTCAATGCCCTCGCTGAGTTGGACATAGAAGCTCATTCTCTTTCCAACTAATGGAAGGCTATGGACTGGCAGGTTAATGTTTGATGGGAACATGGATCACCTCTTCTGGGTTGGAACTCGGAATGGAAAGGGCCCCAGGGTCATACATTTATCTGCTATGATATGTGATGTCACCAAAGGGTGGGCTGGAATGGGAGTGCGGTGAAACCCAATTCTGATCCACAGGAGCTGGCTGCAGATAATACGTTGTTCACTCCCCCGTGCTCTTATTCACTCTCCGATGTTGACTTGAGTGTGTTAGGTGTCAGCAATAGCTCCACCTAGTTTCCACTATAGTTACCTACCTAGTCCTATCGTGATTGGAAAGTTCCCTAACTCCACCTCGAGGGCGGAGTAACCATGAGCTGTCAGTCACGGCTGGATTTTAAAATAAACATTTTCACCCATCCTCCTCTCCACGTGTGACAAACCGACCCTTGCAGATATGTGGGGTGAACTGGATTGGTGAATACGCAAAAGGTTGATGTCACTACCTAGGATGCAACTCAATAGTCTAAAGTGGCTTCCTCTCCTTGTCTACTCTCCTTGTCTCCTCTCCTTACATTATCTGTCTTATCCCTGACTTGAAACATTGGCTAGGTGGCAGCCATGTGGAGGTTGCCTACTAGGAATTTGATTTCACTTGTCCAGCACTTAAAGTAAAAGTTTGTTCTGGTTGAGGAAAGGAGATTAGGCAAGGAAGTAATTCTGGAATATTGAGATGCAGCCATAGCCTTCTGGCAGGGTCAGTGGAGGTTCCACCAATCCCTCAAGAGCAACAATGGGCTGTCATCAAGGATTCTATTCAATCTGTATCGTTGAAGAAATGTAAAGGTAATTTACAATTGAGCCAACATATGTAGCGCTTACTGTGACTGCAGTGGCATAGGTAGCCTAGTGTGTTGGGTCAGTAACTGAAAGGTTGCTAGATCAAATCCCTGAGCTGACAAGGTAAAAGTCTGTTGTTTTGCCCCTGAACAAGACAGTTAACCCACTGTTCCTAGGCTGTCATTGTAAATAAGAATTTGTTCTTAACTGACTTGCCTAGTTAAATAAAAAAATGCAGGAACATTTCATTCACACTGTAATGCTGAACTTCGATACAGATTGAATAGAGCCCAAATACTTCAACATCTTCTACATAAACTGATTTTCATTCATCAATTTCTAAAAGTAGCTAACATACAACGTATGAACAAATAGTTAACATCATGTCTCTCGTTTTGGTTCCTCTCTCTTCACAGGGGGAAAAAGGACCTCCTGGACCTTCTGGCCCACAAGTAAGTTACTGTGTATGCATGTTCAAGGGTGTTCATGCACCTTACTCAACATCTCTGATGTGTGTGTATACCTGATCTCTGTTTGTAGGGGTTGAAGGGGGACCCAGGTGAGCCTGGTCCAGATGGACGTCCCGGAGAGAACGGCATTGACGTAAGTCTTCTATCTATTAGATGCGGAGTGTGTGAGAGAGCGTTACAAAACGAGATTGAAAAAGGATGAGCTTGTGAAGAAGAACAAGAGAAACAAGAGAAACAAGAGAAAAATAGAGAGAGAGAAAGAGAGAAAGAGAAAGAGAGAAAAAGAAAGAGAGAGGAGAGAGAGAGAAGAGAGAGAGAGAGAGAGAGAGAGAGAGAGAGAGAGAGAGAGAGAGAGAGAGAGAGAGAGAGAGAGAGAGAGAGAGGGAGAGAGAGAGAGAGAGAGAGGGAGAGAGAGAAAGAGAGAGTTTGTGTGTTTCAAATCAAATCGAATTTTGTTTGTCACATACACATAAGCAGATGTTAATGCGCGTGTAGCGAAATGCTTGTGCTTCTAGTTCCGACCATGCAGTGAGTGTGTTTGTGTGTGTGTGTTTGTGTATGTGTGTGTTTGTGTGTTTGTGTGTGTTTGGAGAAACCTCCAGGAAAAGAAAAGCATTGATGTAAATCCTGATGCATTAATATATTTTAAACAAGCTAGAAAGACTGAGCTTCATGTTGTAATGAATGAAGGCGGCTGTTTTGAGGAAACTGCTTCGCTCTAACCAAGGGACTAGGAAGTCAATCTGCTCGTTCCAGAGTCACACGCTGAGAGACATTCCACAGGGATTTGTTTTCCTGCTGATTATCTGGACGTGTCAAATCCAATCAGACCACTGTTCCACTGTTATAATGGGAATTTAGGTCTCACGCAGAAATCCCTACCTGCACTTGTTGTATGAGACTAATTCCAAATGAATATTTTTGTTTCTTCTTTACCCTCGCTCTCTCTCTTCATCACTCCGTCTCTACAGGGTTTGATGGGACCAAAGGGAGACGGCGGCCCTATCGGGAACCCTGGACCTAAAGTAAGATGGCGCATCTCAATAGTCCAAAGCAATGATTCTCAAATTTGGGTCACGGCTCGGTAGTTTCTGAGTGAAACGTTTTTTTTTGTTTTAATAATGAAAAAAGACTCCAGTCTTAACTTAAACGACTTAAACCAGTTAGAAAGCATGTAGAAAGTATAATGAACCTACATTTTAAAATGGTTTTATCTCTGAACTATTTTCCTTCAACCTAAGTATTTTCAATGTAGAGTTATTAGCAGCGCTATATAGCAGATCGGGCTGATTTAGTGGTCTCAAATCAGTGAGCTTACCAACATTCTTCATCAACAATATGAGCAATATGGAGTTATTGAATTAAAAAGGTAGGAATGTTGTTCCCTTGCCATATAATTGCTACATTTACTATCAATATAACATCAAAAAAATTGTTTTCCAGGTTGCATTTTGGTAAATATGAAGCGACTATTTTACTAAGACTGGTTCAATTTGAGTCCAGAGGCAAAACCAGTTCAGGCCCACTGGTCTAAAGTGCCTTCCTTCTTCTCCTCACGGACACCTTTTCTGAATCCTCTCTTTGCTCTGCTCTGGTTGATTGAAAACGCGCCAGAAGTGAACTGGAATGACAGCTAGACTACTAGCCTAGGTGCCAGTCTGTTACCGAAGCAGAAACAGGCTGTCAACCAGGCTATGTCAGGTCATAGTAGTCAGCCATTGGATGTCTGTAGTGAACTGTGAGAGAATAAACCCTCATGTTGTTGTTGTTGTTTTCTACAGGGCCAGCCTGGACCTGGTGGTGAACCTGGACCCACTGTAAGTACTAACAGGCTCAACAGAACCTGAGTACTGTTCAGTACAAACTACATATAACCTGATCACTACAAAACCACAGGGACTAATCCTCCGTCATAATTAGGGCCCAGGGTTTTCCCCCAACCTGGTCTCAGAGCATTTGGTATTATATGTTACACTTTGTATGATATGTATTAATTAGTGGTTCTCCATCACCCACTTTGAATGGTATGTATTAATTAGTGGTTCTCCATCACCCACTTTGAATGGTATGTATTAATTAGTGGTTCTCCATCACCCACTTTGAATGGTATGTATTAATTAGTGGTTCTCCATCACCCACTTTGAATGGTATGTATTAATTAGTGGTTCTCCATCACCCACTTTGAATGGTATGTATTAATTAGTGGTTCTCCATCACCCACTTTGAATGGTATGTATTAATTAGTGGTTCTCCATCACCCACTTTGAATGGTATGTATTAATTAGTGGTTCTCCATCACCCACTTTGAATGGTATGTATTAATTAGTGGTTCTCCATCACCCACTTTGAATGGTATGTATTAATTAGTGGTTCTCCATCACCCACTTTGAATGGTATGTATTAATTAGTGGTTCTCCATCACCCACTTTGAATGGTATGTATTAATTAGTGGTTCTCCATCACCCACTTTGAATGGTATGTATTAATTAGTGGTTCTCCATCACCCACTTTGAATGGTATGTATTAATTAGTGGTTCTCCATCACCCACTTTGAATGGTATGTATTAATTAGTGGTTCTCCATCACCCACTTTGAATGGTATGTATTAATTAGTGGTTCTCCATCACCCACTTTGAATGGTATGTATTAATTAGTGGTTCTCCATCACCCACTTTGAATGGTATGTATTAATTAGTGGTTCTCCATCACCCACTTTGAATGGTATGTATTAATTAGTGGTTCTCCATCACCCACTTTGAATGGTATGTATTAATTAGTGGTTCTCCATCACCCACTTTGAATGGTATGTATTAATTAGTGGTTCTCCATCACCCATTTTGAATGGTATGTATTAATTAGTGGTTCTCCATCACCCACTTTGAATGGTATGTATTAATTAGTGGTTCTCCATCACCCACTTTGAATGGTATGTATTAATTAGTGGTTCTCCATCACCCACTTTGAATGGTATGTATTAATTAGTGGTTCTCCATCACCCACTTTGAATGGTATGTATTAATTAGTGGTTCTCCATCACCCACTTTGAATGGTATGTATTAATTAGTGGTTCTCCATCACCCACTTTGAATGGTATGTATTAATTAGTGGTTCTCCATCACCCACTTTGAATGGTATGTATTAATTAGTGGTTCTCTATCACCCACTTTGTATGATATGCTGCATATTAAAATGTGCATTATATGTTATGAATTTGCAAAACATGATATGTTATGAATTCTAGCTAGGCGGCTAGGTGGCTAAAATTAGCTAGCTCACTGGGGTTAGGGGTTAGGGTCAAGTGGAGGAGTTAGGTTAAAGGGTTAAGGTTAGGGTTAGGTGAAGGGTTAACTAACATGCTATGTGGTTGCAAAGTAGCTAAAAAGTAGTTGAAAAGTTGCTTATTAGCTCAAATCAAATCAAATTGTATTTGTCACATGCGCCGAATACAACTGCTGTAGACCTTACCGTGAAATGCTTTTGTACAAGCCCTTAACCAACAGTGCAGTTCAAGAAGAGTTAAGAAAATATTTACCAAATAATCTAAAGTTAAAAAAAAATCAAAAAATCAATTAAAGTAACATTATAAAATAACAATAACGAGGCTATATACAGGGGGCACTGGTACTGAATCAATATGCAGGGGTACAGGCTAGTTGAGGTAATTTGTACATATAGGTAGGGGTAAAGGGACTATGCATATAGCTGTTAAGGAGCATTTTGGATGTAGACTTGGCGCTCCGGTACCGCTTGCCATGCGGTAATCTGATCCTAGATCTGTGGTTAAGAATGAAGTCTTTCTCGCAGGTTGAGGAAGACTACGTGTAGTTACAGAAGAATACCACTAGGTGGTGTTATGTAGCTATATTTGACCGACTACTAGACAAACTACATTGACAGAGTGGAGTCAGTCAGTGATATGCATGGATGAATCACTGAATTACGTTCATTTCTTTGTTTATATTTCATTTCATCACTTATTATGACACATTGAACACACATTGATTGTCTCAGTCAGGGTTAGCTTGATGCTTGCTGTCTGTATTGTGTTCTGCCTCCGTAGACACAGATGCTCTTAATTGAAATAACAGAAGATAATTGTTTAAACAAATCATACATGACTCATTATGCACATTTGTTTGTGATTATACGATTATACTTAGACTTAACTAATCTCTAATCCCCTTTCCCTCCCTGCAGGGACCCGGACTGCCTGGACTGGCTGTAAGTCAGTATTTTTTTATTATAAAGAATTAAAGTCACAAGTTAAATATTATTCTGAACTCAATTACACTGGTAGTGTATCCTCTTCTACCCAAAGGATAAATATCCTCCTCTCTGACTATCTATCTATCTATCTATCTATCTATCTATCTATCTATCTATCTATCTATCTATCTATCTATCTATCTATCTATCTATCTATCTATCTATCTATCTATCTATCTATCTATCTATCTGTCTCTCTGTCTCTCTGTCTCTGTCTGTCTCTGTCTGTCTCTGTCTGTCTCTCTCTCTCAATTCAATTCAAGGGGCTTTATTGGCATGGGAAACATGTGTTAACATTGCCAAAGCAAGTGAGGTAGATAATATACAAAAGTGAAATAAACAAAAATGTACAGTAAACATTACACATACAGAAGTTTCAAAACAATAAAGACATTACAAATGTCATATTATATAGTGTTTTAACAATGTACAAATGGTTAAAGTACACAAGGGAAAATAAATAAGCATAAATATGGGTTGTATTTACAATGGTGTTTGTTCTTCACTGGTTGCCCTTTTCTTGTTGCGGCAGGTCACACATCTTGCTTCTGTGATGTCACACTGTGGTGTTTCACCCAGTAGATATGGGAGTTTATCAAAATTGGATTTGTTTTCGAATTCTTTGTGGATCTGTGTAATCTGAGGGAAATATGTCTCTCTAATATGGTCATACATTGGGCAAGAGGTTAGGAAGTGCAGCTCAGTTTCCACCTCATTTTGTGGGCACTGAGCACATAGCCTGTCTTCTCTTGTGAGCCATGTCTGGCTACTGTGACCTTTCTCAATAGCAAGGCTATGCTCACTGACTCTGTACATAGTCAAAGCTTTCCTTAAGTTTGGGTCAGTCACAGTGGTCAGGTATTCTGCCACAGTGTACTCTCTGTTTAGGGTCATTCATAGTGGTCAGGTATTCTGCCACTGTGTACTCTCTGTTTAGGGCCAAATAGCATTCTAGTTTGCTCTGTCTTTTTGATAATTCTTTCCAATGTGTGAAGTAATTATCTTTTTGTTTTCTCATGATTTGGTTGGGTCTAATTGTGCTGCTGTCCTGGGTCTCTGTGGGGTATGTTTGTGTTTGTGAACAGAGCCCCAGGACCAGATTGCTTAGGGGACTCTTCTCCAGGTTCATCTCTCTGTAGGTGATAGCTTTGTTATGGACGGTTTGGGATTCGCTTCCTTTTAGGTGGTTGTAGAATTTAACGTCTCTTTTCTGGATTTTGATTATTAGTGGGTATCGGCCTAATTCTGCTCTGCATGCATTATTTGCTGCTCTACGTTGTACACGGAGGATATTTTTGCAGAATTCTGCATGCAGTCTCAATTTGGTGTTTGTCCCATTTTGTGAAGTCTTGGTTGGTGAGCGGACCCCAGAACTCAGTGTGCACATAGCCTGTCTTCTCTTGAGAACCAGGTCTGCCTACGGCGGCCTTTCTCAATAGCAAGGCTATGCTCACTGAGTCTGTACATAGTCAAAGCTTTCCTTAAGTTTGGGTCAGTCACAGTGGTCAGGTATTCTGCCACTGTGTACTCTCTGTTTAGGGCCAAATAGCATTCTAGTTTGCTCTGTTTTTTTGTTAATTCTTTCCAATGTGTCAAGTAATTATCTTTTGTTTCTCATGATTTGCTTGGGTCTAATTGTGTTGCTGTCCTGGGTCTCTGTGGGGTGTGTTTGTGTTTGTGAACAGAGCCCCACGACCAGCTTGCTTAGTCGGCTCTTCTCCATGTTCATTTCTCTTTAGGTGATGGCTTTGTTATGGAAGGTTTGGGAATCACTTATTTTTAGATGGTTGTAAAATTTTAAAGGATTTTGATAATTTGTTCTACGTTGTACACGGAGGATATTTTTGCAGAATTCTGCATGCAGAGTCTCAATTTGGTGTTTGTCCCATTTTGTGAAGTCTTGGTTGGTGAGCGGACCCCAGACCTCACAACCATAAAGGGCAATTGGGTTCTATAACTGATTCAAGTATTTTTAGCCAGATCCTAATTGGTATGTTGAATTTTATATTCCTTTTGATGGCATAGAATGCCCTTCGTGCCTTGATTCTCAGATCGTTCACAGCTTTGTGAAAGTTACCTGTGGCGCTGATGTTTAGGCCAAGGTATGTATAGTTTGTGATCTAGGAAAACAGTGTCTAGATGGAATTTGTTTTCGTGGTTCTGGCGACTGGACCTTTTTGGAACACTGTTATTTTTGTCTTACTGAGATTTACTGTCAGAGCCCAGGACTGACATAATCTGTGCTCTCTCCCTCTCTCTCTCTCTCTCTCTCTCTCTCTCTCTCTCTCTCTCTCTCTCTCTCTCTCTCTCTCTCTCTCTCTCTCTCTCTCTCTCTCTTCTCTCTCTCTCTCTCTCTCTCTCTCTCTCTCTCTCTCTCTCTCTCTCTCTCTCTCTCTCTCTTTAGGGAGCCCCAGGCCCAATCGGCCTTCCCGGTGAGATTGGACAGACTGGACCTACGGTAAGACCCTCACCATTTTTGTCAAAGAAGACCGTTGTTGTCTTATGTCTGATAGCACACGTTATGTAATATGTTAGATACTCTTTATCTCTCATCTAATTCCCACCCTCGTTTTCCTCCCTCTTCTCTCAGGGCATATTGGGAGAACCTGGACCTCCAGGAATTCCAGGACCCCCAGGAAAACCAGTATGTTTACATCTAGAACCAGCAAGAAACCAGTAAATAAACACTTAGAACTAGTAAATACCAGTAAGTACACACCTAAAACCAGCAATAACCCAGTAAACAAACATCTAGTATTAGTAAAAACCAGCAAGGACACACCTAGAAACCAGCTACTTAAAATCACCAAGAAACCAGGAAAATGTAGTAAGAAACAAGTAACTTAACACAAAATAACAACGTTTAATTACAAGCAAGAAACCAGTGTTCCAGCAATAACCCAGTAATCCCAGTCCAGCTGACCGCCACATTCTCAGTGTAGCAGAGCAGCTCAATGCAACATCAACTCTACATTGTGCAGTGTGTGTATCTTAGCTCCCCAGTCTATTCTACAAGGTATACAGTATCTCTCCATGAGGGATTTCAGGTGGGGAGCAGCCTCATAGAGTGATGCTCCCAGCCATGGGGAGTCTATTTGTTTTGGTTTACCGGTGTTGCAGAGTAAATACATTCCCATTAGATCTGTCTCCCCTGTCTCATCTCACTGCTCCCTGCATACCTCAGCCCAGGGAGGCATGCTTTACTCTAATTCAGTATACACACACTCAGAACAGCTGCCCCCTTACTGTGTTAAACAGAATATCTGTATCTGTTTCCCTTCCTCTTTCTTTCTTTCTTTCTTTTTTTCTTTCTTTCTTTCTTTCTTTCTTTCTTTCTTTCTTTCTTTCTTTCTTTCTTTCTTTCTTTTTTCTTTTTATCTTTTTCTTTCTTTTTTCTTTTTATCTTTTTTCTTTGTTTTTCTTTCTTTCTTTCTTTCTTTCTTTTTTCTTTTTATCTTTTTCTTTCTTTTTTTTTTATCTTTTTCTTTCTTTCTTTCTTTCTTTCTTTCTTTCTTTCTTTCTTTCTTTCTTTCTTTCTTTCTTTCTTTCTCCCCCTTCTCAATCTGTCTCCAGGGTCCTCCGGGGAAGTTCTTGGGAGGAGAGGAGGGCAGTGCAGACTTCCAGGTAAGATCCCGCCACACCTCCACCCATCCTCATCGTTTATCTCTTCTCTTTGTACCTGTTCTAGTCTATTTCAGTCTTCTGGCCTTGCCCCTTGGATAGCTCCTTTCCCCTGGCTTAATACCTTACAGTTGACCCTAATTAAGCCTTACAAAGCAGTAACTCCTAGCCCAAGCCTATAGGATCCATCCTCAAACCTAGAGCTCCTGGCAATCTGGTTGTAGCTTGTGATATATAGACACAGAACTTTCCGGTACGCCGTCACTAAACCCCTATCGGTACAAGTCCTAAGTCAAGTCCTATGCTGAGTGCCCAACATAGGGGAGATAAATTCCACTCCTCTGTTCTCCTCCCTATCTCTCATTAGAGATAGGGGCTTTGTCACTGAGACGGTTTACACTCTTGCTCTCATCCCTCTCTCTCCTTTCATCTAACACCGAAAGAGGATTCCCAGTCCTCCTTCGATCTCCTCTCTCCCTTCATTCATGTCCCTCTTTCATCCCTCCCTTAGTTTTCTCCTTAATCCAAGTCCCTCATAATGTGATGCCTTGCTGGGGATTTGACACCCATAGAAAAAGAAAGTCAGCACACTGATCAATTGGCCACTTTGTTTGCTTTTGGCTGAGAAATAGACTCAATTATACTTTGAATTTTACTTTGGTGTTCTCACTCTCCTTCCCCCCTCGACCCTTCATCCTCTCTCTCTCTCTCTCTCTCTCTCTCTCTCTCTCTCTCTCTCTCTCTCTCTCTCTCTCTCTCTCTCTCTCTCTCTCTCTCTCTCTCTCTCTCTCTCTCTCTCTCTCTCTCTCTCTCTCTCTCTCTCACCCCTCTCTCTCTATAGTGTCCAATCAACTGCCCAGCAGGGCCTAAGGGTCCCCAGGGACTGCAGGGGGTCAAGGTATGTCCTCATCATGAGAAAAACTAGATATTTACCCATTAAGACCTGAAATAAGGTTATTCTGTCATCTGTGTACAGTATTCCTGTCGGTGGAGATGTAATTTATCAACTGAATAAATAGTTCATGATTGATTGATTGTTATATCTGTAAACTAACTAACTATTCTGTTCTAGGGACACAAAGGTCGTGCTGGTGTGCTGGGAGAGCCTGGCAGCATTGGGAAACTGGTGAGTCCTAAATAGTCTGTCTATCTGACCGGCTGACTGTCTGTTTCTTTATGTTTCAGCCTATCTGTGTTTTGATCCGGGATCTATCTGAAGCATTTATATTTGAAAACAATATCTTACAATACTTCAGTGGTGTGAAAAGCAGTCTTTTTCATGCTTCCAATAAAACACACACACATGACCAGTAGATGAAGCAGGCTTAGCGCTAATGAGGCACGACTGGCACTAATTTGGATGTGATTAGTCAGGCCTGGCCAGGGCAGCCAGGCATCACGCAGCGAGCCCAGATGAAAGGGATGGTTGAGAGCCAGGTACATGTGGAGTGGATAAGAGAGTAGGTGTTAGAGTGGCCGACTCGGCCTGAAGCATTAAGCATAACTAATGAGCCCCAGTAGTACCTGAGACACTCTTTCAGCCAGGAAGGTTTAGCACCTGATCTGCACTCTGCCTGTCTGACTGACTGACTGACTGTCTGTCTGGCTGTCTGTCTCAGTCTGGCTATGCTGATCACAGCTCAGTTAGATAGAGACACTCCCTGGCCATCACACAGAGAACACTCCCTGGCCATCACACAGAGAACACTCCCTGGCCATCACACAGAGAACACTCCCTGGCCATCACACAGAGAACACTCCCTGGCCATCATACAGAGAACACTCCCTGGCCATCATACAGAGTCCACTCCCTGGCCATCACACAGAGAACACTCCCTGGCCATCACACAGAGTACACTCACTGGCCATCATACAGAACGCTCCCTGGCCATCACACAGAGAACACTCCCTGGTATCACACAGAGTAGACTCCCTGGCCATCATACAGAGAACACTCCCTGGTCATCATACAGAGTACACTCCCTGGCCATCACACAGAAAACACTCCCTGGTATCACACAGAGAACACTCCCTGGTATCACACAGAGTAGATTCCCTGGCCATCATACAGAGAACACTCCCTGGCCATCATACAGAGAACACTCCCTGGTCATCATACAGAGAACACTCCTTGGCCATCATACAGAGAACACTCTCTGGTATCACACAGATAACACTCCCTGGCCATCATACAGAGTACACTCCCTGGCCATCACACAGAAAACACTCCCTGGTATCACACAGAGAACACTCCCTGGTATCACACAGAGTAGACTCCCTGTCCATCATACAGAGAACACTCCCTGGCCATCATACAGAGAACACTCCCTGGTCATCATACAGAGAACACTCCCTGGTGTCACACAGAGAACACTTTATTCTACTGTCTTCAGTTGGCTGTTATTTACTGAGGAGTTATGTAGTAGCAGAAGTTACAGCTCACGATAGATACATGCATGAAATGTTATTGTCACACTTTAATTTATTTCTGTTTCTCACTGTCTGTCTGTCTGTCTGTCTGTCTGTCTGTCTGTCTGTCTGTCTGTCTGTCTGTCTGTCTGTCTGTCTGTCTGTCTGTCTGTCTGTCTGTCTGTCTGTCTGTCTGTCTGTCTGTCTGTCTGTCTGTCTGTCTGTCTGTCTCTCTCTCTCACTCTCTCGCGCACGCTTTTTCTCTCTTTCTCAGGGTACGAAGGGAGAGGTCGGCATCTCTGGTGAGCAGGGAATTCCAGGACCCCCGGTAATGAACTTTATCTATGTTAACAATGTTATGTATACATTATAGTACAGCAATATGGTCAGAGCACATATGTTGTTAGAATGTTGTGAGAATAAAATACAGATGTTAAGTCGTTTTTACTCGTGCAACGTTGACAGGATGTCCTTTATTTCAACTCTCGCTTTCTCTCCATCTCATAGGGTCCTATGGGATTGAGGGGTTACCCAGGAATGATGGGCCCCAAGGCAGAGGCGGTAAGTTACAACACACCTCCTCTCTACCTCCTTTACCACCCTCTCCATCCACCACATCCCCTCCTCCCCTGGTTTCTTTCTATCTGCACTATAAACACTACCTGTTACCTTCTAAGGGGACATTTGGAAAGAATCCAAAATCTCTCTTTTCTCTCACTCAATCCCACTCAATCCCTCCCTGTCTCTCTCTCATGTGCTCTCTCTCTCTCTCTCTCTCTTGCATTCTCTAATGAGAAAGGGTTGTCTGGGACCACTGTTCCTCCATCTGTAGTTAATGATCCAGGAAGGCCATCCATCTTAGCATTAGCATTAGCTGTGTTAGTCAAGTTGGCGCCCAGGCTAGGTGCCAAGCAGAATGCCTGGCTGTTGGTGTGCAGCGCTAAATGCAAATCATCCTTTTATCACAGTGGTTAGGATCTTTGCGCTCATTAGCATGCCCCATAGACACTGAAGGAAATTATAATAAATCAAAGAACAACAACTTCTGAAGATGTGTTACACTTGCTAAAGTACCACAATCTTCTTCTGAAAGATAGACATAGACTACCTTCCGACATAGTCTACCTTCAGAGCACAGTCTACCTTCAGACACAGTCTACCTTCACACACAGTCTACCTTCAGACACAGTCTACCTTCAGAACACAGTCTACCTTGAGACACAGTCTACCTTCAGACACAGTCTACCTTCAGGAACAGGCTACCTTCAGACACAGTCTACCTTCACACACAGTCTACCTTCAGACACAGTCTACCTTCAGACACAGCTTACGAAACCCTGTGGAACTATGTAGGCTGTATTGTAACTTCAGAGATTCTTGTAAGAGTAGACACACACAAGTGGCTAGCCATTTATTACCATAAAATCAAATCAAATCAAATGTATTTATATAGCCCTTTGTACATCAGCTGATATCTCAAAATGCTGTACAGAAACCCAGCCTAAAACTCCAAACAGCAAGCAATGCAGGTGTAGAAGCACGGTGGCTAGGAAAAACTCCCTAAAAGGCCAAAACCTAGGAAGAAACCTAGAGAGGAACCAGGCTACGTGGGGTGGCCAGTCCTCTTCTGGCTGTGCCGGGTGGAGATTATAACAGAACATGGCCAAGATGTTCAAATGTTCATAGATGACCAGCATGGCACAATAATAATAAGGCAGAACAGTTGAAACTGGAGCAGCAGCACGGCCAGGTGGACTGGGGACAGCAAGGAGTCATCATGTCAGGTAGTCCTGAGGCATGGTCCTAGGGCTCAGGTCCTCCGAGAGAGAGAAAGAGAGAAAGAGAGACTTAGAGAGAGCACACTTACATTCACACAGGACACCGAATAGGACAGGAGAAGTACTCCAGATATACCAAACTGACCCTAGCCCCCCGACACATAAACTACTGCAACAATAAATACTGGAGGCTGAGACAGGAGGGGTCAGGAGACACTGTGGCCCCATCCGAGGACACCCCCGGACAGGGCCA
>NC_060181.1:16254100-16314100 GCF_021184085.1 Oncorhynchus gorbuscha | reverse complement strand
TCTCCTTTGTCTTGGTTACGTTGAGGGATAGGTTGTTACTCTGGCACCACCCGGCCAGGTCTCTGACCTCCTCCCTATAGGCAGTCTCGTCATTGTCTGTGATCAGGCCAACCACTGTTGTGTCGTCTGCAAACTTAATGATGGTGTTGGAGTCATGCCTGGCCATGCAGTCGTTGGAGAACAGGGAGTACAAGAGGGGACTGAGTACGCACCCCTGGGGAGCTCCAGTGTTGAGGATCAGCGTGGCAGATGTGTTGCTTTGTGGATCTGTGTAATCTGAGGGAAATATGTGTCTCTAATATGGCCATTAATTTGTCAGGAGGTTAGGAAGTGCAGCTCAGTTTCCACCTCATTTTTTGGGCAGTGTGCACATAGCCTGTCTTCTCTGGAGAGCCAGGTCTGCCCCCCACGGCCTTTCTCAATAGCAAGGCTATGCTCACTGAGTGTCATGCCCTGACCTTAGAGAGCCTTTTTACTTCTCTATTTGGTTAGGTCAGGGTGTGATTTGGGTGGGCATTCTAGTTTGTCTGTTTCTTTGTTGGCCGGGTGTGATTCCCAATTAGAGGCAGCTGTCTATCGTTGTCTCTGATTGGGAATCATACTTAGGCAGCCTTTTTTCCCACCTGTGTTTGTGGGTAATGTTTTATTTTCTGTGAATGTTTGTGTGCGCCACGGTTGCGTCACATTCGGTTTCTGTTTACCTGTTTTTTGTGAAAGTTTCACTCCAATTAAAGATGTGGAATTACATGCACGCTGACAGCGAGCGTGACACTGAGTCTGTACATAGTCAAAGCTTTCCTTAAGGTTGGGTCAGTCACTGTGGTCAGGTATTCTGCCACTGTGTTCTCTGTTTAGGGCCAAATAGCATTCTAGTTTGCTCTGTTTTTTGGGGAGAATTCTTTCCAATGTGTCAAGTAATTCTCTTTTTGTTTTTCATGATTTGCTTGGGTCTAATTGTGCTGCTGTCCTGGGGCTCTGTGGGGTGTGTTTGTGTTTGTGTTTGTGAATAGAGCCCCAGGACCAGCTTGCTTAAAGCACTCTTCTCCAGGTTCATCTCTCTGTAGGTGATGGCTTTGTTAAGGAAGGTTTTGGAATCGCTTCCTCTTAGGTAGTTGTAGAATTTAACGTCTCTTTTCTGGATTTGGTTATTTCATGTTCTACGTTGTACATTGAGGATGTGTTTGCAGAATCCGCATGCAGTCTGAATTTGGTGTTTGTCCATTTTGTGAATTCTTGGTTGTTAAGTGGACCCCAGACCTCACAACCATAAAGGGCAATGGGTTCTATAACTGATTCAAGTATTTTTAGCCAGATCCTTATTGGAATGTCAAATTTTATGTTCCTTTTGATGGCATAGAAGGCTTTGTGAAAGTTACCTGTGGCGCTGATGTTTAGGCCAAGGTATGTATAGTTTTTAGTGTGCTCTAGGACAATGGTGTCTAGATGGAATTTGTATTTGTGGTCCTGGCGACTGGACCTTTTTTGTAACACCATTACTTTGGTCTTAATGAGATTTTACTGTCAGGGCCCAGGTCTGACTGAATCTGTGCAGAAGATCTAGGTGCTGCTGTATTCCCTCCTTGGTTGGTGACAGAAGCACCAGATCATCAGACATTTGACTTCAGATTCTAGTAGGGTGAGGCCAGGTACTGCAGACTGTTCTAGTGCCCTCGCCAATTTGTTGAAGAGTGTGGGGCTAAACCTGCATCCCTATCTCACCCCACAGCCCTGTGGAAAGTAATGTCTGTTTTTTGCTAATTTTAACTGCAGACTTCTTTGTGTACATAGATTTTATAATGTTTGTTTTTTCCCCAACACCACTTTCTATCAATTTGTATAGCAGACCCACATGTCAAATTGAGTCAAAGGATTTTTTGAAGTCAACAAAGCATGAGAAGACTTTGTTTTGTTTTGTTTGTTTGTCTGTCAATTAGGGTGTACAGGGTGAATATGTGATCTGTCATACGATAATTTGGTAAAACATTTTCTCAGTACATTTTTTTCAATGAGGAAATGTACAAGTCTGCTGTTAATGATAATGCAGAGGATTTTCCCAAGGTTGCTGTTTACGCTTATCCCACCGTAGTTATTGGGGTCTCTCTCTCCTTCTCTGTCAGGGTGAGCCTGGTCTTCCCGGTGAAGCTGGTATGGAGGGCGTTCCTGGACCTAAGGTATCTTCTATAACAAGTCACCATAGCTATAACAAGTCATCATCACTATAACAAGTGCTATGGAGTTTTTGAATTCATCTCTCTACGTCTCTCTCTCTCTCTCTCTCTCTCTCTCTCTCTCTCTCTCTCTCTCTCTCTCTCTCTCTCTCTCTCTCTCTCTCTCTCTCTCTCTCTCTCTCTCTCTCTCTCTCTCTCTCTCTCTCTCTCTCTCTCCCCCTCAGGGTGACAGAGGCCAGAGGGGAGCTGTAGGGCCACAGGGTATTGTCGGCAAGGCTGTAAGTCACTTCTGCACATCTCAGCAGAAACATGTACTTTCGGCTTAATCTGTGGTTCTCTAACTTCGGTTCCTGACAGGAGATCACTTTTAAAATAACAAGTAAACACACATCTAGCCAGGACAATAATCTAAGTGTTGTTGTGTGTCTGCAGGGCAACAAGGGTATGAGAGGGCCTATGGGTGTCCCAGGGGCTCAAGGCATCTCAGGAACCAAGGGAGACAAGGTGTGTGTGTGTGTGTGTGTGTGTGCGTGTGTGTGTGTGTGTGTGTGTGTGTGTGTGTGTGTGTGTGTGTGTGTGTGTGTGTGTGTGTGTGTGTGTGTGTGTGTCTGTGTGAAAAATACCCTTAATCTTTGTGTGTGCCTGTGTGTAAAATATATGTGTGTGCTCTTGCATCTGTGAGTTTACGGATGTGTCTGCATCGAGACATATTGTTTGTGTGTCCATGCGAGTGCATGCGTGTGTTCGTTTTAATGTTGAACGTCGAAGCCACAATGAGGATGCACTCCTGTCTATATCATACACATGTGATCATGCAGTTATCCAAATGGCCTGTTGGTGGCAGTGCTGACCCACAAATCCTCCAGCCTCATAAAGCTGCTGCCGTTGTCCCACACAGAGCCTTAGCAATATAAATGATAGTACGAGAGTCGTCATCTCCCATGTCTTCAGATAAAACTACATCTTTCTTACTGTGTGCTGTGTCTCCTGCAGTCCTTAGCTGGATCAATATATTGGCCTTGCTCTTTATTATAATGTATTATGTATTTGACTGTATTTACTGTGTGACTCATTTTTCTTTACACAGGGATTCCAAGGAAAAGTTGGTGCGAAGGGAGACTTTGTGAGTAGCAGTAAGCCTGTGATTTAAACCAATGCCATAGCCGCATAATGAAGTGTCCAAAATAACTCACGTATGATGCAATTGGAATAGACTGTGTAATAGCAATTTGTAATAATAAAAATCTTTGTAATAGCCGATGATCAATAGATTTATGTTTCACACACGCTCTCTCACTCTTTCAGGGTGATCCTGGTGTAGAAGGCTTGGCTGGGGAGAAAGGAGAGAAGGTGAGTGGCTTTATCAGGATGGGACGGGGAGGCATCATAAAGGGGGATGCCACATTCTGGAAGAGGAAGGGTTGAGTCTAAGGGGAAAACTGTATTACACAGGTAGGATTTCAGACTGGATTGGACTGACCTGTCTGTCTGTCTGTCTGTCTGTCTGTCTGTCTGTCTGTCTGTCTGTCTGTCTGTCTGTCTGTCTGTCTGTCTGTCTGTCTGTCTGTCTGTCTGTCTGTCTGTCTGTCTGTCTGTCTGTCTGTCTGTCTGTCTGTCTGTCTGTCTGTCTGTCTGTCTGTCTGTCTGTCTGTCCGTCTCTCCTCTGGCAGGGGTTGGGTGGTGAGCCTGGACCCAAAGGACAGGTAAGAACATCACTGGGGTTACTCACAATCACACTTCATTCATAGTAGATGGAAGCTAGTTGAAGCTAGTCAAAGCTAGTCGAAGATAGTCAAAATGAATCGAAGCTAGTCAAAGCTAATATAAGCAACTTGAAACTAGCCGAATCTATTCAAAGCTAGTGGAAGCCTGTTGAAGATAGTCACATCTAGTCAATGCTAGTTGAAGCTAGTTAAAGCTAGTTGAAGCCAGTCGAAGCTAGTTGATGCTATTTGAAGATAGTCAATGCTAGTAGAAGATAGTTGAAGCTAGTCTAAGCTATTGGAAACTAGTAGAATTTAGTTGAACCTACTCTGTTGTCACTTTGGGTCTCATCTACCACTATTTCCTCCACAGCAAGGAGTGAGGGGAGAGACAGGGTTCAATGGCCCCACAGGAGACTCAGGCAAACCAGGAGACCAGGGACCAGGAGGACTGCCTGGGCCTCGCGGTCTCAATGGGGAGAGAGGAGTTCCAGGCATGCCAGGCATTGTGGGGGCAGCAGTGAGTCCTAAAAAGCTTTAACATAACAACACAGATTAGTGAGATAGTGGTATGATTAACCTCAATAGAGAATGCTAGTGATTGACTGACTGATTGCTTGATGATTGGTTGTTTTTTAATTTTCTTTCCTCTCCTCTACATTCCGTTCCTCCATCTTACATCTACTATCCTATCATCCATCTTTCCCTCTCTCTCCCTCTCCTTGCTCCTCTACAGGGACGGGATGCATCAGACCAGCACATCATTGAGGTGGTTCTGAAGATGCTGCAAGGTAAGAGTTCATAACATTATACATCTACTGAGTCTACTGTATCCAGGTAAAACATTGACTGTAGGTTATACACATCCTCTATCCTCCTCATCCAGAGCGTCTGGCGGCTGTAGCGGTGAGCGCTAAGCGTGCCGTACTGGGTGGAGCCGGTGTCATGGGTCCCCCTGGTCCTCCTGGACCCCCAGGAGCTCCCGGGGCTCAGGGCCCACACGGCCTCACCGGCGCCCGCGGCATCCCTGGCATGTTTGGAGCCTCCGGACAGATCGGCAACACCGGACTGAAAGGTAGAAACTGAAATTGGTGACTTTCCAGATAAAAAGAGACACTGATCACTCAAAGAATAATATAACAGATTAATACCACTGGCCCCTCTCCATGCCTCCATATTTCTCTCTTTCAGGAAAGAGAGGAGCGAAGGGAGACAGAGGAGATCCTGGTAAACCACATGCTGGCCAGCCAGGACCCCCGGGAATAACAGGTGAGGCCCCAGGAGCACCACACACACACACACACACACACACACACACACACACACACACACACACACACACACACACACACACACACACACACACACACACACACACACACACACACACACACACACACACACACACACACACACACACACACACACACACACACACACACAGCAGTGACGGTCCTGTACACACCTATCCAGTTGCTGTAAAGGTGTGGAGGTGGAGGTGCATGCGGGTACCGATAAGACGCATGGGGCTGTGGTTATACAGTATGTAGAGGCTGTGGTTATACAGTATGTACAGGCTGTGGTTATACAGTATGTAAAGACTGTGGTTATACAGTATGTAGATGCTGTGGTTATACAGTATGTAGAGACTGTGGTTATACAGTATGTAAAGACTGTGGTTATACAGTATGTAGAGACTGTGGTTATACAGTATGTAGAGGCTGTGGTTATACAGTATGTAGAGACTGTGGTTATACAGTATGTAGAGACTGTGGTTATACAGTATGTAGAGGCTGTGGTTATACAGTATGTAGAGACTGTGGTTATACCGTATGTAGAGGCTGTGGTTATACAGTATGTAGAGACTGTGGTTATACAGTATGTAGAGGCTGTGGTTATACAGTATGTAGAGACTGTGGTTATACCGTATGTAGAGGCTGTGGTTATACAGTATGTAGAGACTGTGGTTATACAGTATGTAGAGACTGTGGTTATACAGTATGTAGAGGCTGTGGTTATACAGTATGTAGAGGCTGTGGTTATACAGTATGTAGAGACTGTGGTTATACAGTATGTAGAGACTGTGGTTATACAGTATGTAGAGCCTGTGGTTATACAATATGTAGAGGCTGTGGTTATACAGTATGTAGAAGCTGTGGTTATACAGTATGTAGAAGCTGTGGTTATACAGCATGTAGAAGCTGTGGTTATACAGTATGTAGAAGCTGTGGTTATACAGTATGTAGAAGCTGTGGTTATACAGTATGTAGAAGCTGTGGTTATACAGTATGTAGAAGCTGTGGTTATACAGTATGTAGAAGCTGTGGTTATACAGTATGTATAAGCTGTGGTTATACAGTATGTAGAAACCAGACAACAAAGCTTAAATTAAGCCTCTTAAAATTGCTTAATCAATATATCCCCAGCAACTGTAAGAGAGTGAGCAGTCAGTTATGTACAACAGCGAACCAATCAGTTGGTAAAGCTGCTTGGCTGCACAAATCCAACAAGCCATGGCTTCCCCCAGAGGAAAAGCTCAGTAGCAACTTGGAGACGCAAACAAGAGTAATTAACACTTACATGATTTCCAGGAAAACAAAGCTAAAATACTCTCAATGCTCACCAAAACAAACAAACTTCTACAATCTGTTTTTTTAAATAGTAGATTCGCTCAAAAAGAAAGTAGTGGCTATTGTGTCAGACATGCATGCACAAGGTTTGCGCATGAACGAACAAGACAACAAAATGTGCCATTTGAAAACTAGAAGTTGAATTGGACCAGCAAGAAAACAGAATGAGATGAAACAACATGAGAATATTGAATACATGAACAGGTGTGGAAGAAAATGCAAAGGATGGAATGAATCAGTAAAGCCCTAAACAAACTGCAAGAAACCTTTCCAGTTGAAGGAGGAGACCCCCTGCACTGAGGACAAAGCAGGAAAAATATAGAATCACAGTGATGCCGAAGACCAGCTTATCGTAAATTGAAACAATATTCTTTCCCTCTACCCCCAATGCAATCTATACTCTACTATCCCCAAGTAGCTGTTCTTCTCTGTGAAGTAACAATAGAAGTAGCCAATGCCAACGGGCTAAATGGACACTAACAGACAGTACAAAGGGGGAAATATAGCAAGTACTGTATGTCAATCACTGTTCTATGGATGTGTGTGTTATGCAGGTGAATGAGGACCCAAAAGCGACTTGGCGAAAACAGAGTCTTTAATCCAGTAAAGTAAAAATACAATCATAAAGCACAATTTCCACTCGTAATGACGAGAACAGACTGGAGACTCGATCTTGAACTGCAGGTTGCCTCGGGAAGGCACTTGAACGTAGCAGACTCAGACACCTGCTCACCACGCAGCATCTGAGGGAAACACGACACGACAGGGCGATACACAGACACAGCACGGTGAACAATAGACAAGGATCCGACAGGGCAGAAACGGAAAACAAGGGGAGAAATAGGGACTCTAATCAGGGGAAAAGATAGGGAACAGGTGTGGGAAGACTAAATGATTGATTAGGGGAATAGGAACAGCTGGGAGCAGGAACGGAGCGATAGAGAGAAGAGAGAGAGGAGGAGGGAGAGAGAGAGGGATAGAAAGAGGGAAAGAACCTAATAAGACCAGCAGAGGGAAAACGAACAGATGGGAAAAGGAAAAGACAAGACAATATAAGACAAAACATGACAGTACCCCCCACTCACCGAGCGCCTCCTGGCGCACTCGAGGAGGAATCCTGGCGGCAACGGAGGAAATCATCAATAAGTGAACGGTCCAGCACGTCCCGAGACGGAACCCAACTCCTCTCCTCAGGACCGTAACCCTCCCAATCCACTAAGTATTGGTGACCCCGTCCCCGAGAACGCATGTCCATGATCCTATGTACCTTGTAAATAGGTGCGCTCTCGACAAGGACGGGAGGGGGAGGGAAGACGAACGGGGGTGCGAAGAAAGGGCTTGACACAGGAGACATGGAAGACAGGATGGACGCGACGAAGATGTCGCGGAAGAAGCAGTCGCACAGCGACAGGATTGACGACCTGGGAGACACGGAACGGACCAATGAACCGCGGAGTCAACTTACGAGAAGCTGTCGTAAGAGGAAGGTTGCGAGTGGAAAGCCACACTCTCTGGCCGCAACAATACCTAGGACTCTTAATCCTGCGTTTATTGGCGGCTCTCACAGTCTGTGCCCTGTAACGGCAAAGTGCAGACCTCACCCTCCTCCAGGTGCGCTCACAACGTTGGACAAACGCTTGAGCGGAGGGAACGCTGGACTCGGCAAGCTGGGATGAGAACAGAGGAGGCTGGTAACCCAGACTACTCTGAAACGGAGATAACCCGGTAGCAGACGAAGGAAGCGAGTTGTGAGCGTATTCTGCCCAGGGGAGCTGTTCTGCCCAAGACGCAGGGTTTCTGAAAGAAAGGCTGCGTAGTATGCGACCAATCGTCTGATTGGCCCCTCTGCTTGACCGTTAGACTGGGGATGAAACCCGGAAGAGAGACTGACGGATGCACCAATCAAACGACAGAACTCCCTCCAAAACTGTGACGTGAATTGCGGGCCTCTGTCTGAAACGGCGTCTAACGGGAGGCCATGAATTCTGAACACATTCTCGATGATGATTTGTGCCGTCTCCTTAGCGGAAGGAAGTTTAGCGAGGGGAATGAAATGTGCCGCCTTAGAGAACCTATCGACAACCGTAAGAATCACAGTCTTCCCCGCAGACAAAGGCAGACCGGTAATGAAGTCTAGGGCGATGTGAGACCATGGTCGAGAAGGAATGGGGAGCGGTCTGAGACGACCGGCAGGAGGAGAGTTACCTGACTTCGTCTGCGCGCAGTCCGAACAAGCAGCCCAAAGCGCTGGCGAATAGACGCAAGAGTGCCTCGAACACGATCAAAAGCCCACTGAAGAACAGCCAGGAGTGGGCGTTACTAGGACGTGCGAGCAGTGTCACGTCTTTCAATTCCCCAGACTGTCAACCCGACAACGTGATAAGGAAGAATCCCCTCGGGACCAGCCACAGAAGAGCGGAAAAGACGGGAATAGACGCAAGAGTGCTCGAAACGAGCGAAAAACACGCCCAACGGACGGGCATTAATGACCAAGGTTCTTAGTCTAACTTGGCAACCAGTGAGCCCAGGGCGCTGGCGAGCAGAACAGCCAGACAGATGGAAGCGCAAGGAGGAACTTATCGTCAGACTGGCGCTGGGAAGAAGGTTACTAGGACGACAATGAATTGCTAGCGACGCAGGAGAGAGGATAGAAGCACTATGACGTAAAACGCGTCTTTTAGAAGACAAATAATCCCTGGGCGGAAGACCCTTAAAACACGTCTTGACAGAAGTTAACCTGTCTTTCGTGATAGAAATTCCCCTAGAAAGACTGCAACTCGACACGTCAACGGGCCACAAACGCCAGGGAATCCTGCCTTCAGCGGAAGTAGGAACAGAAGAAGTAAAGGAAGACATAAACACTTCTCATGACCTTCAGGATAGGACAATTCTCTTGAACATACCCGGACGGAACATGAAATCACGGTGAAAAAATCAGGAACGAAAAAACAATGTTCAACATGTCTCTGACGGGCATTAAAGTCGTTTGGCAGAACTGGGGATGCAAGGTTCTTATGGTCTGTCCAAACGACAAAAGGAAAGTCATGTCCCCCCTCCAGCCACTGTCGCCATTCGTCCAGGGCTAATTCCCTGCAGAATCGGTTAGGCACATCATAGAAAGCGGTTCAGATGGTCACAGCGAGATGGACTGACAAAGTAGTACAGGATCTAGATGGAGAGACCTGAGTAGTAGCGCTCAAATAATCCTCGCTCTTACGTTCGAGCCGACGTCTACCAGTAGCCCTCCGCTTACTGATGAGCTCTGGCTTTTACTGGACATGAATTAACAAAATGTCCAGCAAGTCCGCAATGAAAGAGGCACAGGCGACACGTTGGTGATCCTCCGTTCGGAATCCTCTCCTTAAGTCGAGAGACGAAAATACCTCCCAGCTGCATGGGCTCAGTCTCTGAGCCAGAGGACGGGAGATGGTATGTCAAGATAGACAAAAACAAAGGTTCAGCATGGGAATGCCTGAAAAACAGCCGCATTGGCGAGACCAAACGGCAGAACCCGGTACTCAAAATGCCCTAACTCTTCCACGAGCCTGGTGACGAAGATAGTAGCACCTGGCTCCCTGTTCTAAGGCTGGATGGCGAGAGCAATCGATTCTTAACCGAGTCATTCACATTTGAAGGAACCTAACAAAAAAAACCCCGCCCCCCGGAGAGGAAGAGCAATGGTACCGGCGTCATCTTTAATAGTCACCGAGGAGGAGTGGTCCCCGGAAGGAGATCAATACTACAATCTCCAGAGGAAACGAGACTGAAGAGCAGATCATGATATTCCTCCGGCACTCCTGTTCCACTCCTGAGAGGGACAGAAGAAACGGGAGGGATGGCAGACATTAAACACTTCACATGACAAGAAACGTTCCAGGATAGGATAGAATTACTAGACCAATTAATAGAAGGATTATGACATACTAGCCAGGGATGACCCAAAACAACAGGTGTAAAAGGTGAACGAAAAATCAAAAAAGAAATAGTCTCACTGTGGTTACAGATACTGTGAGGGTTAAAGGTAGTGTCTCAAATCTGATACTGGGAAGATGACTACCATCTAAGGCGAACATGGGCGTAGGCTTGTCTAACTCTCTGAAAGGAATGTCATGTTTCCGAGCCCATGCCGTCCATGAAACAACCCTCAGCCCCAGAGTCTATCAAGGCACTGCCTGACAAAGTAGTACAGGATCTAGATGGAGAGAAGTAGTAGCGCTCACTAGTAGCCCTCTGATGAGCTCTGGCTTTTACTGGACATGAATTAACTAGTCGTGATGCGAATACCTCCCAGCTGCATGGGCTCAGTCTCTGAGCCAGAGGAGGGAGAAAACTCGTTCTATGCGGATGGCGAGAGCAATCAAAGAGTCCACATTTGAAGGAACCTCCGGGAGAGAATCTCATCTTTAACCACTGCGTGGAGTCCCTCAGCGCCGGCTCGTTCCACTCACTAGAGGCAGCAAGAGTGCGAAACTCAATAGAGTAATCCGTTATGGAAACATAGGAAGCCAGGGCCCTAGAAGCCTCCCCTACCAAAAACTGAACGGTCAAAAACCCAGAATCATCTCCTCTTTAAAGTTCTGGTAATTGTTAGAGCAATCAGCCCTTGCCTCCCAGATAGCTGTGCCCCACTCTCGAGCCCGGCCAGTAAGGAGTGAAATGACGTAAGCAACCCGAGCTCTCTCTCTAGAGTATGTGTTGGGTTGGAGAGAGAACACAATATCACACTGGGTGAGAAAGGAGCGGCACTCCGTGGGCTGCCCGGAGTAGCAAGGTGGGTTATTAACCCTAGGTTCCGGAGGCTCGGCAGGCCAGGAAGTAACAGGTGGCACGAGACGAAGACTCTGGAACTGTCCAGAGAGGTCGGAAACCTGAGCGGCCAGGTTCTCCACGGCATGGCGAGCAGCAGACAATTCCTGCTCGTGTCTGCCGAGCATGGCTCCTTGGATCTCGACGGCAGTGTTACGAGCGTCTGTAGTCGCTGGGTCCATTCCTTGGTCGGATCCTTCTGTTATGCAGGTGAATGAGGACCCAAAAGCGACTTGGCGAAAACAGAGTCTTTAATCCAGTAAAGTAAAAATACAATCATAAAGCACAATTTCCACTCGTAATGACGAGAACAGACTGGAGACTCGATCTTGAACTGCAGGTTGCCTCGGGAAGGCACTTGAACGTAGCAGACTCAGACACCTGCTCACCACGCAGCATCTGAGGGAAACACGACACGACAGGGCGATACACAGACACAGCACGGTGAACAATAGACAAGGATCCGACAGGGCAGAAACGGAAAACAAGGGGAGAAATAGGGACTCTAATCAGGGAAAAGATAGGGAACAGGTGTGGGAAGACTAAATGATTGATTAGGGGAATAGGAACAGCTGGGAGCAGGAACGGAGCGATAGAGAGAAGAGAGAGAGGGAGGAAGAGAGAAAGAGGGGAACGAACCTAAAAAGACCAGCAGGGGGAAAACGAACAGAGGGAAAAGCAAAATGACAAGACAAAATAAGACAAAACATGACAGTGTGGGTGTGGAAAAAATACCCAATTGTTATACTTGAGTAAAAGTATAAATAATTTCTAATTCCTTATATTAAGCAAACCAGATGACACCAGTTTTGTGTTTTATTAATTTACGGATAGCCAGGGGCACATTCCAACGCTCAGACATCATTTTAAAACAAATCATTTGTGTCTAGTAAGTCCGCCAGATCAGAGTCAGTAAAATTAACAAGAGTTCTGGCCAAACTAGGAGAGGATGTCAAGTCATTATTATTCCTTGATGGCCATTATGATTAAGACACAATGGTGGTTATTTGTGGGAGATTGACTCTGTCCGATGGATCAGGACGGGGGAGGTGGGAGGCATCAGACACTTCCCTGAAGTATGTGTGGTGCCTCCACTCATCTCACTTCGGTCTCTCAGGGGACACACTCTCCCCACCAGCCACTATACTCATTTAATTCCCAAGTATTTACAGTGGGGCAAAAAAGTATTTAGTTAGCCACCAATTGTGCAAGTTCTCCCACTTAAAAAGATGAGAGGCCTGTAATTTTCATCATAGGTTCACTTCAACTATGACATACAAAATGAGGGAAGAAAATCCAGAAAATCACATTGTAGGATTTTTTATGAATTTATTTGCAAATTATGGTGGAAAATAAGTATTTGGTCAATAACAAAAGTTTATCTAAATACTTTGTAATATACCCTGTGTTGGCAACAGAGGTCAAATGTTTTCTGTAAGTCTTCACAAGGTTTTCACACACTGTTGATGGTATTTTGGCCCATTCCTCCATGCAGATCTCCTCTAGAGCAGTGATGTTTTGGGGCTGTTGCTGGGCAACACGGACTTTCAACTTCCTCCAAAGATTTTCTATGGGGTTGAGATCTGGAGACTGGCTAGGCCACTCCAGGACCTTGAAATGGTTCTTACGAAGCCACTCCTTTCCACATTTACATCATTACAGCCTTATTCTAAAATTGATTAAATTACTTTTTTCTTCATCAATCTACACACAATGCCCTATAATGACAACCCCCAAAAATGTCTGCCACATTGAAGGTCCACAAGAACACAGTTGCCTCCATCATTCTTAAATGGAAGAAGTTTGGAACCACCAAGACTCTTCCTAGAGCTGGCCGCCCAGCCAAACTGAGCAATCGGAGGAGAAGGGCCTTGGTCAGGGAGGTGACCAAGAACCCGATTATAACTCTGACAGACCTCTAGAGTTCCTCTATGGAGATGTGAGAACCTTCTAGAAGGACAACCATCCCTGCAGCACTCCACCAATCAGGCCTTTATGGTAGAGTGGCCAGATGGAAGCCAGTCCTCAGTAAAAGGCACATGACAGCCCACTTGGAGGTTGCAAAAAGGCACCTAAAGGACTCTAAAACCATGAGAAACAAGATTATCTGATCTGATGAAACCAATATTGAGCTCTTTGGCCTGAATGCCAAGTGTCACGTTTGGAGGAAACCTGGCACCATCAGTGCCTTCAGTTTTTGTTTCATGTTTTTTTGCAAAATTTCCTGAAAACCTGTTTTTTTTATTTATTCCATTTTAGAAAAAGGCTGTAATGTAACAAAATGTGGAAAAAGTCAAGAGGTCTGAATACTTTCTGAAAGCGCTGTATCAAATCCAGACAGGAAGTATTATTTTGGCAGGTGACCTGAATCAAACATTCAGCCAATTAGACAGAGGCATAGCAATACAAAAACCAATGGAAATTCAAGGAGCCTCCAAAGAGGCTGCAATTGTTAATTACTACAAATATTTTACAGGCACCTGGAGATTATTATCCCCGACTTCAAAAGACTACTTTTTTTTCTCTCAACGTTTGAAAAGCTCTTCAAGTTCTATATTCCAAAAATGCTCACAACAATATACTGGGTACTAAAATCCATGATAGTGATATCGGATCATTCTCCTGTATCATGCTTAATTACACCAACAGAAAATGCACTTATAGTGAGAGAATAATTATGGTCAATGAACAGAGCGCATCTTTAATTCCCGAAATGTATTAAATACATTTTAAAAAATTTACCATAACAAATGTAGACATACAGCACAGAGAAAAGCCGTCCCCCGACATCATTTGGAATGCTTTTACGGAGTATATTAGGAGAACGATAATCTCATACTCTGCATAAATTCAATCTGAGTTAGTAATTCATTTCTCTTAGAAAATAAATTCTATCTTAGAAAATGCCAATAAAAATCTTTACTAGGTAAAGAAGAAAATGACATTTCTGAACTTAAGCAGGAATATAATATTTTACTTTTGAAGAGCCAACAACTACAGGTTAAACTCAGATAAAGCATACTATTGCATAAAGCATAAATTGAAATCACACAGAAATACATATTAGACACTGTTAAAACATTCGGGCGGAGAAATGCTCCAGAGATGAACAGCTTACACATAGAATTGTATTTTATATTCTGGGACAAAGTAGTGCCCCTATTTATTCCAATGAGACCAAACGTCACTCAATGCTATGCTTCCGAGTTCCATGTATTAAACTTTTATTTCAGTCATATTAAACCAGGAAAATCTGGAGAGTCCCCTGCAGATTACAGATCATTACATTTTATAAAGTGGGACAATAAAATAATAACAACACTCAAAAGCATCAAAATGGCAAAACTCTTACCAGACTTGATACATATTAATCAAACAGGGTTTATTAAAAATAGACACAAACAAACACAAGAACATGTTTCAGAATAACACACAAAAAAATGTTGATTTGTCAATAATGGCTGTTGATGATGAAAGGGCTGTTGATAATGAAAAGGCTGTTGATGATGAAAAGGCTGTTGATGAAAAGGCTGTTGATGATGAAAAGGCTGTTGATGAAAAGGCAGTTGATGATGAAAAGGCTGTTGATGATGAAAAGGCTGTTGATGATGAAAAGGCTGTTGATGATGAAAAGGCATTTGATGATGAAAAGGCTGTTGATGAAAAGGCTGTTGATGAAAAGGCTGTTGATGATGAAAAGGCTGTTGATGATGAAAAGGCTGTTGATGAAAAGGCTGTTGATGATGAAAAGGCTGTTGATGATGAAAAGGCTGTTGATGATGAAAAGGCTGTTGATGATGAAAAGGCTGTTGATGATGAAAAGGCTGTTGACCGTCTTAAGCGGACCTTTCTATTTATACCTTTGGAAGCATTCAACTTTCCAGCTAAAATAATACATGTAAATACAAATATTATATAAATGTTATGCACAAATAATACAGTACCCGATGAAATTGCTTTAAAAGGGGAAAAGGACAGGATGTCCTGTCTCCCCCTACTCGTTTCGCTGGCAATTGAACTGCTGGCAGAAAGAATTTGACAGGACACAAACATAATAGGTATGAGGACTGATAAACATGAATATAAATTAAACTCATTTGACGATGATCTCATGATATACTGTACTTGACTAATAATGAAACTCAATGCTGCCCTTGTTAAAAACATTATTGGGATACTCTAAAGTCCAAGGATATAAAATGAAAGTGGAAAAAACTGAAATAATGGCAATATGAAAAATAAATATAATAACTGATGATCTACAGCAATCCTTTAAGTGGATCAAAAAAATACTAAATAGTTATGATGAAGTTAAGAAGTGACAAAAAACAACAAATATATAAAGATAACTTTATATCATCACTCAACAAAATTAATGCGCATCTAATTAATATGAACATTCTCCCATTAATCTTATAGGTAGAATAAACCTCTTTAGAACTTTAAAAAAGTATTCTCGGACATCAGATAACAGACTTCATATGGGAAAATAAAACTCGTAGAATAAATAGGGAAGTTTTAACCTTCCAGACATGGAATTGTATCAACTCGCCACCCAAGGCTTTTACTTGCGACATATAGTTAAATGCACTATAGGGGAACAATGGGCACATAATGAAGATGTGTAAGCTCATACATAGAATCTTTTCACCTGTTTGTTTTCAAAGGGTGGACCTAAGAACATTAACAACTTCATAGTTAAGAACATTATAATAACATCAAAGAAAATTAAATGAATTGTACAATAACCAAAATATCTCCCTAAAATCACACCCTTATGGAACAATCATTTGATAGCTTCACCGATAAATTGGCCCACATGGAAAAGCAAAGGCATAGAAACTGCAAATGACAGAGTAACAGGAAATACAATGATTTCAATGACAGAATGAAAAACTGTTTTGGACTGATTAATGTAGACCTTTTCAAATACTATATTGGGCTCCCAAGTGGTGCATTGGTCTAAGGCACTGCATGTCAGTGCTAGTAGGCATAACTACAGACCTTGGTTCGATCCCGGGCTGTCGCACAACCGGCGGTGATCAGGAGTCCCATAGGGCGGCGCACAGTTGTCCGGGTTAGAGGAGGGCTTGGTCGGGGTAGGCCGTCATTGTAAAATAAGAATTTGTTCTTAACTGACTTGCCTATTTAAATGAATGTTAGATTTAAAAAACATTTAAACTTAAAAATGTTATCACAAAATATCGAGCTGAACACTTTTGGAGGAAATCATGTTGGGGTCAGAAACAGATGCTCATATGGTAAGATTTACAACACCTTGCAGAGAGAGTCTATCACAATGACAATCTGTTAGAAAAATATGAACTATTGGAACCAAGGCTTTAAAATAATGGATATAGGCAACACTAGGCTGTGTTGGAACATAATGAACAAAATTACAGTTAACAAAACTGTACTCTTAAATCCAGCATAAACTAATCTAAATGTATAGAATGTATAATACAAAAAACAAAATAAACAAATTCTACACTACAACTGCAGTGTCATGTCTTTAGTATAAAACTAACAACTTCTCAATAATTCATGCCTTCTGGGAGTGCTATAAAGTCCAAAAGTTCCGGGCAGAGTTAAAAAGCTGCGCTGGCAGTCTGAAGTTTTACAATGTACATTTACTTTGAATACGTCTATCTGCATATTTCATGACATGGCATGCTTTACTATTTAAATATTATTTAAAAAAAAATCTGGATACAGACAGAAACTTTTTTCAGTAATATGGGGCAAAGTAAAACTTTAAAACCCTTCCTCCTCAGGTCCCCCGGGTATTGACGGAGTGGCTCGAAACGGTAAGCCTGGTGAGCGAGGCCCCCAGGGCTCGGCAGGAGAGGCTGGCCGTCCTGGTAAGGCGGGCCCCACTGGTCTTCCAGGGTTCTGTGAGGCTGCAGCCTGCCTGGCTGCCTCGGCCTACACCTCCCCCAGACTACAGGACTCCGCCAGGGTCAAGGGCCCCGGAGTCTAACCTGAGACCTCTCCATCAAGAGCCCCACAACACCAGGGAGAAAGAGAGAGACAGAAGAGAGAGAAGCAGGGATAGAGGGGAGAGAGAGAGACAGAAGAGAGAGAAGCAGGGATAGAGAGAGAGAGAGAGAGAGAAGCAGGGATAGAGGGGAGAGAGAGAGACAGAAGAGAGAGAAGCACGGATAGAGGGGAGAGAGAGAGACAGAAGAGAGAGAAGCAGGGATAGAGGGGAGAGAGAGAGACAGAAGAGAGAGACAGAAGAGAGAGAAGCAGGGATAGAGGAGAGAGAGAGAGAGAACTCTTCTTTATTGGATCCCAATGAGAGCGAGGAGTTGGGGAAATACTATCATGACTGACATTGCCCCTCTGACCCCTAAACTGACAACCTTCAGTTGAACTGTTTGGAGACTGTTTGCAACATACACCATGCCCATCTACTTTAAATCACCCTGAGGACAGCCACTCACAGCCAATAACACCCCTCTGAAATTACAATCTCTGGTTCGGGATTGGCTTTTTCAATGTCAGTCACATCCAACTGCCTCACCCCCAACCACAGAGGGAAATAGAATGATGCTGCATTCAAAACAACTGGGTGCTCAGAACTCTGAAATCTCAGACTTCCAACTTTAGTGCGTTCAAGACATCTGGGAACTCATTAAAAAAAACGAGCTCAGACTGGAAAAAAATAGTTTTGAACGGTCATCCAACTCGGGATTCTCAAGCCTCTTTCTAGAGCTTCAACTTCCCAACCTGAAGATCACTGACATCATCATTTTTTTTTTCGGGTTCCCAGTTGTCTTGAACGCGTCATGGGTGAAACTTAGTGACATCAGAATCATATCCAGTGATGTCATTGAAATGTCATCAGCAGCAGCCGTAGTCCCTGGACTGGGAGGACTAGAGATAGACTTTGTGTCTAATGATTGGTGCTTTTTCATTTTATATACCGTGGTCACTTTAAATGCTATTGTTTAATAGCTGAAATATGAATTTTTATAAATGTTTTGAAGCAGAAAAGGCAAGCATATGACCCACTCCACCTGCCACCAAACAACAAGTGGCTTACAAGTGTACACAAAAGTACCAATTAAAGATTTTGATCAAAATCCACGCTCCATACTGTACCTTTGTAAGATGTATTGCTAAAATCCACGCTCCATACTGTACCTTTGTAAGATGTATTGCTAAAATCCTCGCCTATATGCTCGAGTGTAATAGTGAAATGCTCGAGTGAATTATCTCACATGTACATTGCCGCCCCTTACTACCTTCGCCTCATTTTAGAAAACATGTTTTCTTTTTAGCCTTGATCTCTTCCTCTAGTTGACTGGCAACAACACTCCCATCTATTTCCCATAAGTCAGTGCTGCACAACTTTGTAAATGTTTGTCTTACTGTAATCAATCTTTCTATGCCACTGTCAACTAACTTCCACAGAGTCAATCAATGTCAACATTCTAATAACAACTAGGACATGTTATTTTCATTAACAGAAACTATTTATTGTTCTTTATATGATTCATCTGTAAAGACGTGTCATTTCTTTTTCCCCCCCTGGTTGTTCAGGTCAACCAATTCCAAAAGAATACAAAATAAAGTTTTGTAAAACCTGAATGTTCTTCCCTACCATGTGGGAACTGTTGGATCTCTGAATAGAAACAATTATTGTACCTAAATGACATGGTCATTATTCCAGTGGGATTAGAGAAGTGTTAACGGAAAGGGCCTTTCTCTGTCTTCTTGCCACACTCCAGTCCAGTCAGTGCTAGTAAGTTGGTTGCCAACTGTTTTCCAAGAAAATGCAAAACGTTAAGTGTTGAGGTGCATGTAGTCTGCCTAGACTAGAGAATAATGACATACCCCACATTATCCCAGTGGTCGGTATTCTGGTATAAGGCCTATAATGTGTAAAGTGTGGGCCAACACAGCCCAGTTCCAGTACCATGGTGTTCTTTAGTTGGACTGCTCTATCCTTTTCTGTTTAGCCACCCCTATCCAACTGTGAGTAATACCAGCTCACGCTCTCAAAGCTGCGGAAGTCAAGCTTTTGTGAAAGCCTTCCACTTGAAAGATATTCTTCTTGCACTCATTCACATAATAGTCTCTTGCAGGTGGCTTGGAGTTTATACAATAACATCTCTAGCAACCGGCTTACTTGAAAAGCAGAATAATATAAATAAAGTGCTAGTTAACGTTTTATCCTTAGTATGCTTTCAATCAGAGCACCAAGGAAAGGCATTTCAAGGAAAGACACTGCACATTGATGGTATGTCAACACCACAGTGAACTAGTCACATTATATACTTGGACGTCTCTGATCTGCTGATCAACAACATGTCTGCTTTGCAAAATTTATTAGCTTTTTCAGAAAAGTTTCCATAAAAATAACATCTCTTTACACAGGATGGCTTAATAAAATGTACCGGTGACACAGAAACAATCAGATCTACTGAGGATAGCAGGGAAACAGCGCTGTTGTTTTAACAAGATGTTTGTAAAAGCTAGGAATGAAGAGTGGAGATATGTTATTGTTTGGGTATTTAGTATACCTAGGGTCAGTAGTTATTCCTGACCAGGAAATCCTCTGGACAGGTCACATGTTCAGGAAAAAACTCCAATAACAACTCAGAACATCTATATGTTTCTAAACCTGGCGATATCCATTACATAGCTAGCGGTTGGTGACACCCTGTCGTGTATATATGACAGGTCAAACTAAAGAACAACACAACATACAAGGCAGGCGACATACAAGTTGTACTGAGTTAGTAATGGATACAGGGAGAAGCTGGTTGGCACAGTGATGCCAGCGATGGTATGAGTGAATATGGATGTTCAACTTTTTTCTCTTATGTTTGATAATGACATTGAAAACTCTTAGTGGTCATAAAGAATGTACTTCTGCTTAGGATCGCTAAATTATGGGAACTTTCCCAAAATTACTAAGCTTCCAGAAATTCTGTTTGGAACATTCCCAGAATTCCTGCGTTATCGCCTTCTGATTCTGGGAATCTTTCATCTTTCAGGACCAGTGGTGTACTCGAGGAGCAAAGCATCTCTTTCAAGTTCATCTGTTGTGAAAAATACATTTGGTAGTGTGGTAAGACACTTGTTAATAGATTGCTATATAACAAGAAAGGTGATTTTTGAGGCAGTTTCGAAAATGCTGCCGTTGAACATGATGTCCTGTACTTTCTGACACGCATGAAAATACCTTCCTGAGCATAATAATACCACCATATATAAATCCAATCTGTTTTTATACAAAAGGCACAATTCCCTCATAAATCATTTGTTTTACAGAACAAATTACTCCCTTTAAAATATTTTTCAAAAAAACCCTGGTAGTGGATACATGACAGTTGACCATAACAAACACACGGTAAGCCATGCTGACGCCAACTCCACAATACAAAAGGTATAACAAGCCATTATATAAATATAAATATTTACAAAACAGGCACTCTGGGAAGGTGAACATTATGATCTTCTCACACAAACAGGGAAGAGAAGGTGAGAAGGCCATTATATAGAGTACAGATCTGTTAAAGCATCAGACATCATTCAAGTGATGGTGTATATTCAAGCATAGAAATAACATAAACAACATAGCATGCATAAAGAATAAAGAACATTTGTAATGGGAGTGCCATGTCAGTTCTATTCATTCTGTTTCTATTGCTAGAGAGAAGCAAGATCAAAGCAGAACAGCACAAAGCAGCTGTCTAATACTCCCAACGGGCACGTTTTATAATCAGAATGGAGAGGAGGGTGATAGTGATGATGAGGAAGAGTTTGCAGGTAGTTTTTTGAAGGCTGGATTTGCTCTTGCTGGTATTATCAAACTAAGCATGTATATCTTATAGAATGAACTTACAGCTAAAGTTGGGACATTTTGAAGGAATGAACAGAACAGATAAGACAGAGAGTAGAGAGGCAGGATAGCGGTGTCCACATGATCTCCTTTATCAAAGCCACTTCAGCCAGTACTATGTCTTCAGTTAAAAGAAGGTCCTACACATATAGATGTAGAATCTTCATTTCATCAGGCTGTTGCAGGATGAATTTTCCTACAATGCAGGACATTTAAAATGTGTAGTGTATTTGGTGTTTAAAAAGGCTTTGAATGTTTAAAATTTCCACTTAGAAATGTAATACTTGATATAATATAATGTAATACTAACCCTAACCCTATGTATCAACCTTGACAAAAACGTCCATGAATAATAATTTACATAATAATGAACATTTCCTGTTGCTGCAGGATTGTTTTCCTGCTTCAGCAAACTGGCTCAAATTAAGATCCTACATCTGTATATATTTTCTACACAGGCGGTGAGGTGGACAGCTAACTGGCAAACACTTTGATGAATTAGGGATCGATGAAGAAGACCACATCAACTATGGGTGCCTCAGTATTCACTTATTTTCCTGGGATGATTTCTGTTGATCGACTGGTCTTTTGTTTTCTCTTCTCTCTCTCTTCACCCCTCACTTCTGTCTCTAGTGCCTTCTGGTCTTTGGGTTGGTTTCTTCTATCTCTCCATCTTCTCTGTGTCTCCTCTCCTCTTCAATAATCTCTCTCTCTCTCTAGTAGGGGCCCTTGACGGGAGGGCCCTTAGGGTTCCACTCTATTGGTTGGCTCATACAGTCGGAGGGGTTACACCGGCCCTCCCTGCCCTTCTGGCCCGGCTGTCCAGGGGTTCCTGAGACTCCAGGGACCCCCTGCTGACCCACGGGGCCGCTGGGGCCCATCTTGCCATAGCCTGGGGGGCCCGGGACACCTATGGCGGGGGGATGAAGGAACAGAGAACATCATTGAAGCGCTGGATACACAGTGACTATAAAAGAGCAGAGCAGTTGAAAGAACTAACTTAATGAAGCTTTGGCAGGATAGTGACGAGTTAAGCATTTCAACAGGCTGATGTGGCGTCTCACCTGGTGCTCCTGGGGGTCCACTGTCACCCATCTCCCCTACACCCTTGTCACCTTTCTCTCCCTTCAGACCTCGTGGACCTGCAGAAACGACAGAGGACATCACTTGAGAGAGGAGCTAACCTTTATGTTACGCTAAGCTGACATCACTTGTCATAACTGTTTATGATCTCCTATGTATTTATCATGACCATGGTATTCAGGAGTTACGACAAAAGGAATCAAGTGAATTCTAGACTCACCCTGTGGTCCCAGGACCCCTTGGCGACCCTCTCTGCCTATCTGTCCTGGCTGACCCGGGGCCCCTGGAGACCCATTTCGACCTGGGTTACCATCCTTCCCTGGGGGGCCAGGACGACCGGGGGACGATACCTCTTGTGGCTGCTGCATACGAGACATGAAGTAGGCCATCCTCTCTGTAGGGGGATACAGTACAACTCCAGTTGATAAACCACCTAATAATCAATAAAGCTGTTTCCTTTCTCTGCCACTGCTCAAATAGGAAATATGGGCAGATATAAAGTATTGGTGATAAACTTAAACTAAAATAAGACCATGTTCTCACCATCAAATATCTTGATGACCTGCTGGCGAATGAAGTCCTTGATGTTGTCATAGTTGACCACAGGCTGTGGATTAGAGAGAGAGAGAGAGAGAGAGAGAAGAGAGAGAGAGAGAGAGAGAGAGAGAGAGAGAGAGAGAGAGAGAGAGAGAGAGAGAGAGAGAGAGAGAGAGAGAGAGAGAAAGAGAGAGAGAGAGAAAGAGAGGAAGAGAGACATAAGAGGAGACCTAACCACCACTTTTGGGTTTTAGTCTTTTGACCAAACTGTTGGTTTTGTGTTCCATTAGACATTGTGGAACAAACACGAACATAACTAGTAATCAATTCATAATCGAGTCTCACCTCGTTGCCTGGTATTCCTGAAGGTCCAGGGGACCCTGAAGGTCCTGGTGAGCCCGGGGTGCCCCTCTCTCCCCTGGGTCCCACTGGGCCCATCACTGGGGTATCAGCTTTGGAGGAGTACCCCCCTCCACCAGGGGGTCCGGGGCGACCTCGCTCCCCTGGGGTACCCCTCTGACCTGGGGCACCTGGCTCACCCTAGGAGAGAGAGAGCGGGAGAGTGAGTCAGAAAAGAGGAGAGAAGAAGAGAGAAGAGGGGTGAGAGGTAGTGAGTTAGTTAGACATTCAATCACTGAAGAGTACTGTTCGACCACCGACAGCAGTGTTTTACATTGAAGATTGAAAAGATGAACTCCTGCACAATGACACTCTTGTATCTTCCACAATCCAACTTCTATCAAACCGTTTCCACCAACCCCTCAGTGGTGCGTGCTCAGTCCCCTCCTGTACTCCCTGTTCACTCATGACTGCACGGCCAGGTACAACTCCAACACCATCGTTAAGTTTGCTGATGACACAACAGTGGTAGGCCTGATCACCGACAATGACGAGACAGCCTATAGGGAGGTCAGAGAGGCACTACAGAGGGTAGTGCGAACAGCCCAGTACATCACTGGGGCCAAGCTTCCTGCCACCCAGGACCTCTATACCAGGCGGTGTCAGAGGAAGGCCCTACATATTATCAAAGACTCCAGCCACCCTAGTCATAGACTGTTCTTTCTGCTACCGCACGGCAAGCGGTACCGGAGCGCCAAGACTAGGTCCAAGAGGCTTCTAAACAGCTTCTACCCTGAAGCCATAAGACTCCTGAACAGCTAATCAAAGGGCTACCCAGACAATTTGCAGTGCCCGCACATGGATTCTGTACCGGTACCCCCCTGTATATAGTCTCACTTTTTTACTTTACTGCTGCTTGTCAATTACTTATTACTTTTATCTCTTACTCTTATCCATATTTTTTTGAAACTGCATTGTTGGTTAGGGGCCCGTATGTAAGCATTTCACTGTTGTATTTTGAGCATGTGACTAATACAATTGGATTTGAACCTATTCCTGTCAGACCCTTGAAGGAGAGTCAACAAGGGGGCAATGTCCACTTTAGATTGTAATCGAGCCCGGCCCAGCCTCTAGCGTATTCCTTACTTACCTCCTTCTACACAATAAAAACACAGACACAGGATCGTATCCCAAATGGCACCCTATTCCCGATGTAGTACACTACATTTGACCGGGGCCCAAAGGGAATAGGGTGCAGTGTGGGATGAACAGCCTCCCAGACTCAGTAAACACACTCTGTATGGAGCCTAGCCAACACACTGTAAACAACATCCTGAGACAGACATGTGTGATTTATGTGAAACAAAGATGGCCATTATGGAGGGCTAACGTTTACACGTCACCACCGGACACTGGAGCAGACTGATGAAATAGAGAGCAGAAGAAGAGGAAGAAGAAGAAGAGATTCTCCTCTGTAATCTGTACTACTATGGTTAAAAGCCATGACAAAGCCTTCCTGTCACAATGACAAATCACCTCATCTCATGTCTCCGCTCCCACAGTAAATAGCATTATCCAGGGGAGAGAGAATAACTATATTGGTTACTGCACTGTATCTGGTGTAGAGGACAACAGTTACTGTATCTAGTATAGAGGACTACAGTTACTGTTCTGTATCTAGTGTAGAGGACTACAGTTACTGTACTGTATCTAGTGTAGAGGACTACAGTTACTGTACTGTATCTGGTGTAGAGGACTACAGTTACTGTATCTAGTGTAGAGGACTACAGTTACTGTATCTGGTGTAGAGGACTACAGTTACTGTTCTGTATCTAGTGTAGAGGACTACAGTTACTGTATCTAGTGTAGAAGACTACAGTTACTGTATCTGGTGTGGAGGACTACAGTTACTGTATCTGGTGTGGAGGACTACAGTTACTGTATCTAGTGTAGAGGACTACAGTTACTGTACTGTATCTAGTGTAGAGGACTACAGTTACTGTACTGTATCTATTGTAGAGGACTACAGTTACTGTATCTATTGTAGAGGACTACAGTTACTGTATCTAGTATAGAGGACTACAGTTACTGTTCTGTATCTAGTGTAGAGGACTACAGTTATTGTACTGTATCTAGTGTAGAGGACTACAGTTACTGTACTGTATCTGGTGTAGAGGACTACAGTTACTGTATCTAGTGTAGAGGACTACAGTTACTGTATCTGGTGTAGAGGACTACAGTTACTGTTCTGTATCTAGTGTAGAGGACTACAGTTACTGTATCTAGTGTAGAAGACTACAGTTACTGTATCTGGTGTGGAGGACTACAGTTACTGTATCTGGTGTGGAGGACTACAGTTACTGTATCTGACTACAGTTACTGTACTGTATCTAGTGTAGAGGACTACAGTTACTGTACTGTATCTATTGTAGAGGACTACAGTTACTGTATCTATTGTAGAGGACTACAGTTACTGTATCTAGTATAGAGGACTACAGTTACTGTATCTAGTGTAGAGGACTACAGTTACTGTATCTAGTATGGAGGACTACAGTTACTGTATCTAGTGTAGAGGACTACAGTTACTGTACTGTATCTAGTGTAGAGGACTACAGTTACTGTACTGTATCTAGTGTAGAGGACTACAGTTACTGTACTGTATCTATTGTAGAGGACTACAGTTAATGCATCTAGTGTAGAGGACTACAGTTACTGTACTGTATCTAGTGTAGAGGACTACAGTTACTGTATCTAGTGTAGAGGACTACATATACTGTATCTAGTGTAGAGGACTACAGTTACTGTATCTAGTGTAGAGGACTACAGTTACTGTATCTAGTGTAGAGGACTACAGTTACTGTATCTAGTGTAGAGGACTACATATACTGTATCTAGTGTAGAGGACTACAGTTACTGTATCTAGTGTGGAGGACTACAGTTACTGTATCTAGTGTAGAGGACTACAGTTACTGTATCTAGTGTAGAGGACTACAGTTACTGTATCTAGTGTAGAGGACTACAGTTACTGTACTGTATCTATTGTAGAGGACTACAGTTAATGCATCTAGTGTAGAGGACTACAGTTACTGTATCTAGTGTAGAGGACTACAGTTACTGTATCTAGTGTAGAGGACTACAGTTACTGTATCTGGTGTAGAGGACTACAGTTACTGTATCTAGTGTAGAGGACTACAGTTACTGTACTGTATCTATCTCAGTTACTGTATCTGGTGTAGAGGACTACAGTTACTGTATCTAGTGTAGAAGACTACAGTTACTGTATCTGGTGTAGAGGACTACAGTTACTGTATCTGGTGTAGAGGACTACAGTTACTGTATCTGGTGTAGAGGACTACAGTTACTGTATCTAGTGTAGAGGACTACAGTTACTGTACTGTATCTAGTGTAGAGGACTACAGTTACTGTACTGTATCTAGTGTAGAGGACTACAGTTACTGTATCTAGTGTAGAGGACTACAGTTACTGTACTGTATCTAGTGTAGAGGACTACAGTTACTGTATCTAGTGTAGAGGACTACAGTTACCTTATCTGGTGTAGAGGACTACAGTTACTGTATCTAGTGTAGAGGACTACAGTTACTGTACTGTATCTGGTGTAGAGGACTACAGTTACTGTATCTAGTGTAGAGGACTACAGTTACTGTATCTGGTGTAGAGGACTACAGTTACTGTTCTGTATCTAGTGTAGAGGACTACAGTTACTGTATCTAGTGTAGAAGACTACAGTTACTGTATCTGGTGTGGAGGACTACAGTTACTGTATCTGGTGTGGAGGACTACAGTTACTGTATCTAGTGTAGAGGACTACAGTTACTGTACTGTATCTAGTGTAGAGGACTACAGTTACTGTACTGTATCTATTGTAGAGGACTACAGTTACTGTATCTATTGTAGAGGACTACAGTTACTGTATCTAGTATAGAGGACTACAGTTACTGTTCTGTATCTAGTGTAGAGGACTACAGTACTGTATCTAGTGTAGAGGACTACAGTTATCTGTATCTGGTGTAGAGGACTACAGTTACTGTATCTAGTGTAGAGGACTACAGTTACTGTATCTGGTGTAGAGGACTACAGTTACTGTTCTGTATCTAGTGTAGAGGACTACAGTTACTGTATCTAGTGTAGAAGACTACAGTTACTGTATCTACAGTTACTGTATCTGGTGTGGAGGACTACAGTTACTGTATCTAGTGTAGAGGACTACAGTTACTGTACTGTATCTAGTTAGAGGACTACAGTTACTGTATCTAGTGTAGAGGACTACAGTTACTGTATCTAGTATAGAGGACTACAGTTACTGTATCTAGTGTAGAGGACTACAGTTACTGTATCTAGTATGGAGGACTACAGTTACTGTATCTAGTGTAGAGGACTACAGTTACTGTACTGTATCTAGTGTAGAGGACTACAGTTACTGTACTGTATCTAGTGTAGAGGACTACAGTTACTGTACTGTATCTAGTGTAGAGGACTACAGTTAATGCATCTAGTGTAGAGGACTACAGTTACTGTACTGTATCTAGTGTAGAGGACTACAGTTACTGTATCTAGTGTAGAGGACTACATATACTGTATCTAGTGTAGAGGACTACAGTTACTGTATCTAGTGTAGAGGACTACAGTTACTGTATCTAGTGTAGAGGACTACAGTTACTGTATCTAGTGTAGAGGACTACATATACTGTATCTAGTGTAGAGGACTACAGTTACTGTATCTAGTGTGGAGGACTACAGTTACTGTATCTAGTGTAGAGGACTACAGTTACTGTATCTAGTGTAGAGGACTACAGTTACTGTATCTAGTGTAGAGGACTACAGTTACTGTACTGTATCTATTGTAGAGGACTACAGTTAATGCATCTAGTGTAGAGGACTACAGTTACTGTATCTAGTGTAGAGGACTACAGTTACTGTATCTAGTGTAGAGGACTACAGTTACTGTATCTGGTGTAGAGGACTACAGTTACTGTATCTAGTGTAGAGGACTACAGTTACTGTACTGTATCTAGTGTAAAGGACTTCAGTTACTGTATCTGGTGTAGAGGACTACAGTTACTGTATCTAGTGTAGAAGACTACAGTTACTGTATCTGGTGTAGAGGACTACAGTTACTGTATCTGGTGTAGAGGACTACAGTTACTGTATCTGGTGTAGAGGACTACAGTTACTGTATCTAGTGTAGAGGACTACAGTTACTGTACTGTATCTAGTGTAGAGGACTACAGTTACTGTACTGTATCTAGTGTAGAGGACTACAGTTACTGTATCTAGTGTAGAGGACTACAGTTACTGTATCTAGTGTAGAGGACTACAGTTACCTTATCTGGTGTAGAGGACTACAGTTACTGTATCTAGTGTGGAGGACTACAGTTACTGTATCTAGTGTAGAGGACTACAGTTACTGTATCTAGTGTAGAGGACTACAGTTACTGTATCTAGTGTAGAGGACTACAGTTAGTTACTGTAGAGGATCAGTTAATGCATCTAGTGTAGAGGACTACAGTTACTGTATCTAGTGTAGAGGACTACAGTTACTGTATCTAGTGTAGAGGACTACAGTTACTGTATAGAGGACTACAGTTACTGTATCTAGTGTAGAGGACTACAGTTACTGTATCTAGTGTAAAGGACTTCAGTTACTGTAGTGTAGAGGACTACAGTTACTGTATCTAGTGTAGAAGACTACAGTTACTGTATCTGGTGTAGAGGACTACAGTTACTGTATCTGGTGTAGAGGACTACAGTTACTGTATCTGGTGTAGAGGACTACAGTTACTGTATCTAGTGTAGAGGACTACAGTTACTGTACTGTATCTAGTGTAGAGGACTACAGTTACTGTACTGTATCTAGTGTAGAGGACTACAGTTACTGTATCTAGTGTAGAGGACTACAGTTACTGTATCTAGTGTAGAGGACTACAGTTACCTTATCTGGTGTAGAGGACTACAGTTACTGTATCTAGTGTAGAGGACTAAAGTTACTGTATCTAGTATAGAGGACTACAGTTACTGTATCTAGTGTAGAGGACTACAGTTACTGTACTGTATCTAGTGTAGAGGACTACAGTTACTGTATCTAGTGTAGAGGACTACAGTTACTGTACTGTATCTAGTGTAGAGGACTACAGTTACCTTATCTGGTGTAGAGGACTACAGTTACTGTATCTAGTGTAGAGGACTACAGTTACTGTATCTAGTATAGAGGACTACAGTTACTGTATCTAGTGTAGAGGACTACAGTTACTGTATCTAGTGTAGAGGACTACAGTTACTGTATCTAGTGTGGAGGACTACAGTTACTGTATCTAGTGTAGAAGACTACAGTTACTGTATCTAGTGTAGAGGACTACAGTTACTGTATCTAGTGTAGAGGACTACAGTTAATGTATCTAGTGTAGAAGACTACAGTTACTGTATCTAGTGTAGAGGACTACAGTTACTGTATCTGGTGTGGAGGACTACAGTTACTGTATCTAGTGTAGAGGACTACAGTTACTGTATCTAGTGTAGAAGACTACAGTTACTGTATCTAGTGTAGAGGGCTACAGTTACTGTATCTGGTGTGGAGGACTACAGTTACTGTATCTAGTGTAGAGGACTACAGTTGCTGTACTGTATCTAGTGTAGAGGACTACAGTTACTGTATCTAGTGTAGAAGACTACAGTTACTGTATCTAGTGTAGAGGACTACAGTTACTGTATCTAGTGTAGAGGACTACAGTTACTGTATCTAGTGTAGAGGACTACAGTTACTGTATCTAGTGTAGATGACTACAGTTACTGTATCTAGTGTAGAGGACTACAGTTACTGTATCTAGTGTAGAGGACTACAGTTACTGTATCTAGTGTAGAGGACTACAGTTACTGTACTGTATCTAGTGTAGAGGACTACAGTTAATGCATCTAGTGTAGAAGACTACAGTTACTGTATCTGGTGTAGAGGACTACAGTTACTGTATCTAGTGTAGAGGACTACAGTTACTGTTCTGTATCTAGTGTAGAGGACTACAGTTACTGTATCTGGTGTAGAGGACTACAGTTACTGTATCTAGTGTAGAGGACTACAGTTACTGTTCTGTATCTAGTGTAGAGGACTACAGTTACTGTATCTAGTGTAGAGGACTACAGTTACTGTATCTAGTGTAGAGGACTACAGTTACTGTATCTAGTGTAGAGGACTACAGTTACTGCTCTGTATCTAGTGTAGAGGACTACAGTTACTGTATCTAGTGTAGAGGACTACAGTTACTGTATCTAGTGTAGAGGACTACAGTCACTACACTGTATCTAGTGTAGAGGATTTCAGTGTAGAGGGACAGGAGGCCTAAGTTAGTAAAATGAGGTATTGGCAGGGAAAGTAGGGTATTTGAGGTGAATGTGGACAACCATGCCAAAACGAGCTTCATCAAGTGATGGATACGTCCCAAATGGCAACCTATCCACTTTATAGTGCACTACTTTTAAACAGGGCCCATACGGCTCTGGTTAATGGTAGTGCACTATATAGGGAATGGGTGCTATTTGGGACACAACTGATGTCGGAGTTCAGGGAGTTTGCTGAATAAGCCAGAAATAACAGAGAGTGTTCAGAACAGGATCCTGGCCAGGACTACAACCCTCAGCCCATGGACTACCCTCCCATAATACTCTTTAGTAGTGGAGGCCATATCTGAGGTAACCAGCCCACATGAATAATTACTATAGTTTAGTATGGTATAAATATTGCAGTATTACTATAGTTTAGTATGGTATAAATATTGTAGTATTACTGTAGTTTAGTATGGTATAAATATTGTAGTATTACTATAGTTTAGTATGGTATACATATTGTAGTATTACTATAGTTAAAGTTGTCACGCCCTGACCATAGAAAGCTTTTTATTCTCTATGTTGGTTGGGACGTGATAGTGACTAGGGTGGGTCATCTAGGTGAATTGTATTTCTATGGTGGCCTGATATGGTTCCCAATCAGAGGCAGCTGTTTATCGCTGTCTCTGATTGGGGATTATATTTAGGAAGCCATTTTCCCCATTGTGAGTTATGGGATCTTTTCTACAGTTAGTTGCCTGAGTGCACACCAGTAGCTTCACGTTTCGTTTGTACTTGTTTGTTTTTGTTTGATTGAGTTTATATTTATTAAAAATATGTGGAACTCTATGCACGCTGCACCTTGGTCTACTCCTTTCGACGATCGTGACATTAGTATGGTATAAATATTGTAGTAGTACTATAGTTAAGTATGGTATAAATATTGTAGTAGTACTATAGTTAAGTATGGTATAAATATTGTAGTAGTACTATAGTTAAGTATGGTATAAATATTTGTAGTCTTGCTATAGTTCAGTATGGTATAAATACTGTAGTATTACAATTGTTAAAAAAAGCAGCATTTTTGCATACTTTAATATATGGTTGTTTTTTACTATAGTGTTTTTGCAGATATTAGTATTTCCAGTTTACTATAGTATTCCTCGCATACACACGCACACACATGCACATGCACACACAGCAGTGACTCTTACCTTTGTACCACATTGTCCATTGTCTCCAGGCAGACCAGGTGCTCCCTGTGAACGCAGATTAGTAAGATGAAGAGGCTGTATACTCACAACACAGCTAGCTACATGTACATGAAAACCTTTAAACCATATTTACTGGAAGGCTCAGAATGCATGTTTCTGTAATGATGACAAACACCACATCAGAATAATTACTCACGTCTTTACCCGTTGCTCCATCACTGCCTGGTTCTCCCTGAGACACAGAAGGACAGAGAGAGAAGAGGGGAATAGAAAGAAGATGTTGCACCAAGACATCTCAATGACATGATTATCTATCCTGTTCTATATCTGCAGTATACGTGTTGAAACAATAGGAGTCTGTGTACTGACCTGCATTCCAGGATGACCAGGGGGTCCGGCTGGCCCAACCATCCCTGGTAGCCCTCTGTCTCCTGCCTGGCCCTTCTCACCTTGTATACTCTAGAGAGAGAGAGAGAGAAGAGAGAAGAAAGAGAGAGAGGAGAGAGGGGGGAGAGAGGAGAGAGAGACAGAGAAGAGAGAGAGAGAGAGAGAGAGAGAGAGAGAGAGAGAAATAGAAAACATCAAGAGAAGAGAGTGTGTGAGAGACAGAGAGACAGAAGAGAGAGCAGAGAGAGGAGAAATGCACTATTGTAAAGTGACTGTTCCACTGGATGTCATAAGGTGAATGCACCAATTTGTAAGTCGCTCTGGATAAGAGCGTCTGCTAAATGACTTAAATGTAAATGTAAATGTAAATAGAGAGGAAAAAGAGAGACAAATAACAGAGAGACAGTGTGATGAGTAACCTTATCTGAGAAATAACACTTACAGAACACAACGCCAACAGTCCATGTAATCATGCAGATAAACCAGGGATTGATGCAGATGCTATGTGTTCCTTTTACATTAGAATAAAAGAGACATATTGATGGTGATAATATTTCCTCTCACCACTCCAGCTGGGCCTGCTGGGCCTGGGGGTCCCGCTGCTCCTGCAGTGCCCTACCAAAACAACGTACTGCTGTTAGCAACATATACACATTCAAACCTTATTAACGAACACACTGAATACAACAACACAAACCTTATTAACGAACACACTGAATACAACAACACAAACCTTATTAACAAACACACTGAATACAACAATACAAACTTTATTAACAAACACACTGAAAACAATACAAACCTTATTAACGAACACACTGAATACAACAACACAAACCTTACTAACGAACACACTGAATACAACAACACAAACCTTATTAACGAACACACCGAATACAACAACACAAACCTTATTAACAAACACACTGAATACAACAACAAACCTTATTAACAAACACACTGAATACAACAACACAACCCTTATTAACAAACACGCTGAATATAACACAAACCAAAAGTCATATACAGTCACCTACAAAACTATTGGCACCATTGATAAAGATGAGCAAAAAAGACTATGAAATAAATAATACAAATACTGAGCTATATTGAATGCCCCCCAAAAAGGACACTTATATTGTTTTATACCAATACAATTGCTCAGAGAAAGAGATTTTGTTGACCAAGTTATCATTTTTTCCCTTAAAAAAGGTAGCTATCAAAATTATTGACCCCCCTGTTTCCAATACATTGTGTACCCTTCCCTTGGTAGAAAAACAACACTGAGCATTTTTCTATGTTTTAGGAGATTCTAGAACACACTGTGAGGGATCTCAGAATCTTCCTCTATACAGAATCTTTCCAGATCCTTGATATCCTTTGGTCCGAATTTTCAGCGTTTTTGTTAAAATAACGTTTATTAATTAAGGAATTAGGAAAATATGAATAACATTCCACCCAGGAGGCCACTAGAGGGGGATTTGCTCTTTTGACTGCAAAAGTAGAATGTTAAAAGATTATTTTATTTTGTTTGATTTTATTGAAAAGAATCTTTAGGGGTGTCAATAATTAATAATTGTATTTTATATTACTTGTTAAACAAAGTCTCTTTCTCTGAGCAATTGTACTAGCTAGTGTAACATAATTACATTTGAACATGTTTGTGAGCAGACAATAGAACTCACTATTTATATTATTTATTCAGTATTTATTTTTTTGCTCATCATTATCAAGGTGGCAATAATTCTGGAGGTGACTGTAGGTGAGAGGTTAAAGTTCATGTACTCACAAGGTGTCCTGGGGGACCGGGTCGACCCTGAGGCCCTGGGGTTCCAGCATCACCCTGCAAGAGGTCAAAGGTTGCTCTCAGTTTGACACATATTGTGACAAAATCCTTCATTCAATTGGTGTTGTCATTCGAAATGGTTCTCATTCACTCATTCCATATGAACATCATTCAAACATCAAACAACATGAATTGAGCAGGTGCATGCAACATGTGGTTTGACTTGCCTCAAGTCCTGGTCTACCAGTTGACCCCGGTGGACCAACAGGCCCAGCATCACCCTGAAGAGAGGAGGAAGATAGAGGGAGAGTGGTGAGTAACCAGTATCCATAACAACGTGCTAATAATCTGTATTGGTGTTCTGTATGGTAGCAGGCATCAGACAGACAAGCTGAGAAGAGTAGCGTGTGTGTGTGTGTGTGTGTGTGTGTGTGTGTGTGTGTGTGTGTGTGTGTGTGTGTGTGTGTGTGTGTGTGTGTGTGTGTGTGTGTGTGTGTGTGTGTGTGTGTGTGTGTGTGTGTGTGTGGTCAACTCACCTTCTGTCCAGGGAAGCCAACATGTCCATGCTTCCCTTTGAAACCCTGAGAGCAGAGAGGGATCAAAGATAAACAAAACAAACATCGCATCTCACACACAGCTTTCAACATGACACACATCACAAAACACGCAGTTATTAAAACATATCACTTTGAAATCTCACACTGATTTGAACACCTGCCCTCTCAAAGGCCCCACACAGAAACACTGACATAGACAGAAAGTAGCATGATTGAAACAAAAGGCCCTCTTTCCTTTCCTCGTTGTTTTGAACCGTGTGAGACATTTGTTTTACTTTGCAAAAACAATAAGGTATATTTATCATACCAAAAGTAAACATGGTGCAGAACAGATCAGCTGTGTCAGTCAGAACCCAATAGTTCTGGTCCACTTTCTTAGAGCAACTCATACCAGGAGGGCTGATAAGACCCCTGAACTCTTCCTATGGAAACATGGGCAGCTGATTGGCACATACAGTAGGCTCTGTGACATACGTGCGTAAACTGGTATGTGAGGTGACATCAGTGGGTGATGTTTGATAGATGAACAGATACAAGTCACCTGCTCCATTTTTGGCTCATTGTGAATGTGGTGATTCACACACTGATGACAAGTCAGTGATGTCACATAAGTGATGTCACAGCAGTGACGTCTATCTAACAGTATGTGATATGAGACAAGGTCCCGGTTGGGGGGAGACGGAGTCCCTTGTTTCAGAAGGGGTAGAGGTCACTGAGATCATATGTAGGGTTCCTGTAAAGGTCAAATGGCACTTACTGGCATTCCTTTATGTCCTGCCGCCCCTGGAAGCCCTGGCTCTCCCTGGGAGAGTGAGAAAGCGAGAAAGTGAGTGAGGGAGAGAGAGAGAGAAATAAAGAGAGGGAGAGAGAGCGAAAGAGGGGGGGGTTAATTCAACACATCGATAGACTAACTATACTATCTACAGTATCATGTAGTATGTCTGAATCTTCTCTTACCCTCATCCCTGGTTTCCCATCTTTACCATCCAATCCCTCAAATCCAGGAGGTCCCTTTGGACACACAGGAAGGAAGGCAGTGAGGTGAGAGCATTCTTAAACTTTTTAAGGCTTGGGGGCAGTATTCGGAAGTTTGGATGAATGAGGAGCCCAAAGTAAACAGCCTGTTACTCAGGCCCTGAAGCTGGGATATTTATATGCATGGTAGTATTGGATAGAAAACACTCTAAAGTTTCTAAAACTGTTAAAATAATATCTGTGAGTATAACAGAACTGATTTGGCACGTGAAACCCCGAGGACAATCCATCCAGGATTCTTTTTTTGAGGTCATTGGACTTTTTAATGCTTTTCTATGGTAAAGTCTGCAGTTCCCCTGGCTTCCACGAGATGTCAACAGTCTTTAGAAATTGTTTCATGCTTGTTTTTTGAAAAATTAAGAAGAATTCGTATTGTTTCAAAGTGTCCCTCAGAAGGACTCTAGTCTTTTGGCGCACGTGAATGAATGTGTGCTCCTCGTTCTTTTTCTCCGGTATTGAACACAGTATATTCAGTCTTAAATTTGATTGATTATTTACATATTAGGGTACTTGAGGTTGAATCAGAAACGTTGTTTGAATTGTTTGGACGAAGTTTACAGGTAACCTTTTAGATTCCTTTGCAGGCATGTTGGGCAAGTTGGAACAGGTAGATTTCTGAATCCAAATAAACTGACATTTCTGGAATATTATGAAGGACTTTATTGAACAAATCGAGCATTCATTGTGTAACTGGGACCCTTTGGATTGCAAAAAGAGGAAGATCTTCAAAGGTAAGTGATTTATTTTTTAGCAATTTTTGAGTTTTGTGACACCTGTGCAGGTTATGAATTCATGTTGATGCAGGAAGTGGATGAGGCGCTTTCCTCAGACAATCAAATGCTATGCTTTCGCCGTAAATCCTAAATTGGACAAAGCAGTTCGATTACCAAGATTCTAAGCTAAAGAATGGTGTATAACACCTGTATTTCTATGAATGTTTAATATTACTACTTTTGTATTTTGAATTTCACGCTCTACAATTTCCCCAGATGTTGTCGAGGTGGGACGCTAGCGTCCCAATGATCCGAAGAAGTTAAAACCCATCGTCCGTGAAATTGTACAAAATATATATATCTCGTGATAACGTACACTGACGCACAGACACACTCACCTGCAAGCCAGGAGACCCAGAAGAACCTGGAGGTCCGGATGGGCCCTGTGGACCTTGTGCTCCATCGTTACCCTGAGAGAGAGAGAAAGACACAGAGAGAGAGAGAGAGCGAGAGAGAGAGAGAAAGACAAAGAGCGAGACACACGGAGGGAGAGAGACACAGAGGGGAGGGAGAGACACACAGAGGGAGAGAGACACACAGAGAGAGAGAGAGAGAGAGAGAGAGAGAGAGAGAGAGAGAGAGAGAGAGAGAGAGAGAGAGAGAGAGAGAGAGAGAGAGAGAGAGAGAGAGAGAGAGAGAGAGAGAGAGAGAGAGAGAGAGAGAAATAACATTATCCTTACCATTAAGTAGAAACATAAATATTAAAAATGAGTATTATAAGCTGCTCTACCTTGTCAGCCTTGGGTCCAGTTGGTCCTTCTCTTCCTTGTTTCCCAGGGGGACCAGGGGGGCCCTACAAAGTTAACATTTAGTATCAAGACGTAAGTGATGGGGCACATCACATGCCAATAGATATTTAACTAAGATATTTAACTAAGCCATGAAGTAGATGAGATTCATCTTTCACTTACCGGTGACCCTGGGAAGCCTGGTTGCCCTTGGGAGCCCTACAAATAACGAGAGAACACATCGGTCTGTGTGTGTGTGTTGTTTGAACACAGCATTTGGAATGTACCGTATATTTCGAATACATATTTCATTGAAATATACCTGATTTCCTTTTGGTCCGTCGGACCCTGCCAGTCCAGCCTCTCCTTTGGGTCCCTGTGGACAAAGAGAGTGCAATTATGCTTTTTAGTCCTAATGATGCAGGATATGGATGATAGGTTATAGGGACGAGGGATAAAGATGAGGGTATAGAAGGGATGAGGTTATGGATGCTAAATTATAGGGACAAGGGATAAAGATGTGGGGATGGAGGGGATGAGGTTATGGATGATAGGTTATAGGGACGAGGGATAAAGATGTGGGGATGGAGGGGATGAGGTTATGGATGATAGGTTATAGGGACGAGGGATACAGATGTGGGGATGGAGGGGATGAGGTTATGGATGATGGGTTATAGGGACGAGGGATAAAGATGAGGGGATGATATTATGGATGATAGGTTATAGGGACAAGGGATAAAGATGTGGGGATAGAGGGCATGAGGTTATGGATGATAGGTTATAGGGACGAGGGATAAAGATTTGGGGATGTGTCACGCCCTGGTCGAAGTATTTTGTGTTTATCTTCATTTATTTGGTCAGGCCAGGGTGTGACATGGGTTTTTGCATGTGGTGTGTATGTAGTGGGATTGTAGCTTAGTGGGGTGTTCTAGGTAAGTCTATGGCTGTCTGAAGTGGTTCTCAATCAGAGGCAGGTGTTTATCGTTGTCTCTGATTGGGAACCATATTTAGGCAGCCATATTCTTTGGTTGTGTTGTGGGTGATTGTCCTGAGTGTCTTGATGTCCTTGTGCTGTGTTAGTTGACACAAGTATAGGCTGTTTTCGGTACGTTTATTGTTTTGTAGTGTTTTGTATTGATTCGTGTTACGTTTGTTTGATTAAACATGGATCGCGATCTACACGCTGCAGTTTGGTCCGACTCTCCTTCACCATTAGAAAACCGTTACAGAATCACCCACCATAAACGGACCAAGCAGCGTGTCAACAGACAGGAGCAGCCCAAAGAGGAGATGCGAAATAAGGATATCTGGACGTGGGAGGAAATCCTCGACGGGAGAGGACCCTGGGCTAAACCAGGGGAGTGTAGCCGCCCAAAGGTGGAACAGGTGGAGGCAGCGAGGAGAGCAGAGTCAGCCGGAGAGAGGAGCCAGCGATATGAGGGAACACGGTTGGCAAGGAAGCCTGAGAGTCAGCCCCAAAAATGTATTGGGGGGTGGCTCAGGGAGAGAGTGGCAGAGTCAGGAGTCAGACCTGAGCCAACTCTCCCTGTTTATCGTGAGGAGCCAAGGAGGAGACCAGAGCCGGTGTTGGAGGTGAGCGAAGCAGAGACTGTGAAGGAGTTAATGGGGAAATTGGAGGAGAGAGAAATGAGGGAGTTGCTGTGTTGGTGCTTTTTGCATGGAATTCGCCCGACGGAACGTGTCAGGGATTTGATGGCACCTGGGTCAGCGCTCCATACTCGTCCTGAGGTGCGTGTTAGTCGGCTGGTGAAGTTGGTGCCAGCCTCATGCACCAGGCCTCCTGTGCACATCCCTAGCCTTGCACGTCCTGTGCCAACACTGCCCTCAAGATCTCCAGTACGCCTTCACGGTCTAGCCCATCCTGTGCCACCTCCACACACCAGCCATCCGGGGGCAGCTCCCCGCACCAGGCTTCCTGTGCGTGTCCTCGGCCCAGTACCACCAGTGCCAGCACCACGCATCAGGCCTACAGTGCGCCTCTCCTGCGCTGCCGGACCCTCCCGCCTGTTCAGCGCTATCAGAGCCTTCCTCCTCTACAGCGCTGCTGGAGTCTCCTGTCTGTTCAGCGCATCTAGAGCCTTCTTCCTCTACAGCGCTGCTGGAGTCTCCTGTCTGTTCAGCGCAGTCAGAGCTGTCAGCCTGCATGAAGCAGCTAGAGCTGTCAGTCTGCAAGGAGCTGTCAGTCTGCAAGGAGCTGCCAGTCTGCAAGGAGCTGCCAGTGTGCAAGGAGCTGCCAGTCTGCAAGGAGCTGCCAGTCTGCAAGGAGCTGCCAGTCTGCAATGAGCTACCAGTCTGCAAGGAGCTCCCAGTCTGCAAGGAGCTGCCAGTCTGCAAGGAGCTGCCAGTCTGCAAGGAGCTGCCAATCTGCACGGAGCCGCCAGAGCTGCTAGTCTATAAGAAGCCGCCAGAGCTGTCAGTTTACATGAGCAGCCAGAGCCGCCAGTCAGCGTGGAGCAGTCAGAGCCGCCAGTCAGCATGGAGCAGCCAGATCTTCCAGATCTGCCAGTCAGCCAGATTCTTCCAGATCTGCCAGTCAACCAGACTCTTCCAGAACTGCCAGTCGGCCAGGATCTGCCAGTCGGCCAGGATCCGCCAGTCAGCCAGGATCCGCCAGCCAGATCCGCCAGTCAGCCACTCCTGAGCTTCCCCCTCAGTCCCGAGTTGCCTCAGTCCCAAGCTGCCCCTCAGTCCCGATCTGCTCCTCCGTCCAGTGGGGTTCTGGGTGAGGACTACTAGGCCATGGTCGGCGGCGAGGGTGGACTATCCAAGGACGCGAGGAGGAGGGACTAAGACAGTGTTTGAGTGGAGTCCACGTCCCGCGCCGGAGCCGCCACCATGGATAGACGCCCACCCGGTCCCTCCCTATGGATGCTAAATTATAGGGGCAAGGGATAAAGATGTGGGGATGGAGGGGATGAGGTTATGGATGATAGGTTATAGGGACGAGGGATAAAGATGTGGGGATGGAGGGGATGAGGTTATGGATGATAGGTTATAGGGACGAGGGATAAAGATGTGGGGATGGAGGGGATGAGGTTATGGATGATAGGTTATAGGGACGAGGGATAAAGATGTGGGGATGGAGGGGATGAGGTTATGGATGATAGGTTATAGGGACGAGGGATAAAGATGTGGGGATGGAGGATATGAGGTTATGGATGATAGGTTATAGGGTCGAGGGATAAAGATGAGGGGATGATATTATGGATGACAGGTTATAGGGACAAGGGATAAAGATGTGGGGATAGAGGGGATGAGGTTATGGATGACAGGTTATAGAGACGAGGGATGACGGGGATGAGGTTACGCACCGCGACTCCAGCCTGTCCCTGGTATCCTGGGTTGCCTGGTGGACCCTGCAGGAGAGAGGAAGGGAGTAAGACATAATCTCACACTCACTGAAGTAATGAAATAGAACCCAACAGATGCATAGTTATCAACTCACTATGTCATCTGCTACAGCTATTCTGTTCAAATGCCAGAGGTTTCTTAGACTATTCAAATGAGGGGAAAACACATCACTGTTCAATATATGACAACTGTGTATGTCAATGTTTACCGATTCTCCCTTCGTTCCTGCAGCCCCTGGGGTCCCCCGCTCACCTTTCAGGCCCTGTCAATCAATAAATCCATCAAGTCAAAATCCATCCATCCATCTATCCATCCATCTTTCCACCAATCAGCAAAGCAGCCAATATGTTCATTCATGTAAACGTGATGAAACAAGTTGTTGTGTCTTACAGGAAGTCCAGGGGGTCCCATAGAACCTGGGTATCCATTAGTCCCTGAAGAGCCCTGAGAGTGACCATAAAGATTTAGAAATTAAAGTGAAAACATATCTTTATCTGACATGTATTAAAATGTATCTATCATGTATTGATGAGGAGAGATGTCACTCACCATTTCACCTTTAACACCTGGTGGTCCTGCTGCCCCTCTCTCACCTTGCTGACCCTGGGGAGAGAAGGGTAGAGAGAGAGAGGAGAGGTCAGAGGTATGGAGAGGGAGAAGAGAGGTATGGAGGGAGATGAGAGGAGGAGAGGAGAGGTATGAAGAGAGAGGAGAGGAGAGAGGTAAAGAGAGAGAGGAGAGGAGAGAGGTATGGAGAGAAGGAGGTGAGGAGAGAGGTATTGAGAGAGAGGAGAAGGTGAGGGAGAGAGGTATGGAGAGAAGGAGGTGAGGAGAGAGGTATGGAGATAAGGAGGTGAGGAGAGAGGTATGGAGAGAGAGGAGACGAGGAGAGAGGTATGGAGAGAGAGGAGATGAGGAGAGTGGTATGGAGAGAGAGGAGGTGAGGAGAGAGGTATGGAGAGAGAGGAGAAGGTGAGTTAGAGAGATGAGGAAGAATTTGAGGAAAAGACAGATGATAATAAATGAGAGGGGGAAAAAAGGAGAAAATGTCACTTGAAAAGAAAGACAAAATTAAGTGGAGTCTGGTGAGGGGAAGACGGCATAATAATATATGGAATGGAGCAAATGGAATGGCACATATTACCCATGTGTCCAGAATCTTTCTATCTGTCACCCCCTCTCTCTGCCCCTTTCTATCTGTCATCCCCCTCTCTCAGCCCCTTTCTATCTGTCACCCCCTCTCTCAGCCCCTTATCGATCTGTCCCCCCCTTTCTCAGCCCCTTATCTATCTGTCACCCCCTCTCTCTGCCCCTTTCTATCTGTCATCCCCCTCTCTCTGCCCCTTTCTATCTGTTATCCCCCTCTCTCAGACCCTTTCTATCTGTCATCCCCCTCTCTCAGCCCCTTTCTATCAGTCACCCCTCTCTCAGCCCCTTATCTATCTGTCCCCCCTTTCTCAGCCCCTTTCAATTTGTCACCCCTCTCTCTCAGCCCTTTTCTATCTGTCCCCCCTCTCTCAGCCCCTTTCTATTTGTCGTCCCCCTTTCTCAACCCCTTTCTATCTGTCACCTCCCTCTCTGAGCCCCTTTCTATTTGTCATCCCCCTCTCTCAGCCCCTTTCTATCTGTCATCCCCTCTCTCAGCCTCTTTCTATCTGTCATCCCCTCTTTCAGCCCCTTTCTATCTGTCATCCCCCTCTCTCAGCCTCTTTCTATCTGTCACCCCTCCTTCAGCCCCTTTCTATCTGTCATCCCCTTCTCTCACACCCTTTCTATCTGTCACCCCCTCTCTCAGCCCTTTTCTATCTGTCGTCCCCCTCTCTCAGCCCCTTTCTATCTCTCGTCCCCCTCTCTCAACCCCTTTCTATCTCTCACACCCTTTCTACCTGTCACCCCCATCTCTCAGCCCCTTTCTATCTGTCATCCCCCTCTCTCAGCCCCTTTCTATCTCTCACCCCCTCTCTCAGCCCCTTTATATCTCTCACCCGCCTCTCTCAGCCCCTTTATATCTGTCATCCCCCTCTCTCAGCCCCTTTCTATCTGTCACCCCTCTCTCAGCCCCTTTCTATCTGTCATCCCCTCTCTCAGCCCCTTTCTATTTGTCTCCCCTCTCTCAGCCCCTTTATATCTGTCACCCCCTCCCTCAGCCCCTTTCTATCTGTCAACCCCCTCTCTCAGCCCCTTTCTATCTGTCACCCCCTCTCTCAGCCCCTTTCTATCTGTCATCCCCTCTCTCAGCCCCTTTCTCTCTGTCACCCCCTCTCTCAGCCCCTTTCTATCTGTCATCCCCCTCTCAAAGCCCCTTTCTATCTCTCACCCCCCTCTCGCAGCCCCTTTCTATCTGTCTCCCCCTCTCTCAGCCCCTTTCTATTTGTCACCCCCACTCTCAGCCCCTTTCTATCTCTCGTCCCCCTCTCTCAGCCCCTTTCTATCTCTCAGCCCCTTTCTATCTGTCACCCCCATCTCTCAGCCCCTTTCTATCTCCCAGCCCCTTTCTATCTGTCATCCCCCTCTCTCAGCTCCTTTCTATCTGTCACCCCCATCTCTCAGCCCCTTTCTATCTCCCAGCCCCTTTCTATCTGTCATCCCCCTCTCTCAGCCGTTTTCTATTTCTCAGCCCCTTTCTATCTGTCAACCCCTCTCTCAGCCCCTTTCTATCTGTCATCCCCCTCTCTCTCAGCCCCTTTCTATCTCTCACCCCCTCTCTCAGCCCCTTTCTATCTCTCACCCCCTCTCTCAGTCCCTTTCTAACTCTCACCCCCTCTCTCAGCCCTTTTCTATCTGCCACCCCTTCTTTCTCAGCCCCTTTCTATCTGTCATCCCCCTCTCTCAGCCTCTTTATATCTGTCACCCCCTTTCCTTTCTCAGCCCCTTTCTATCTGTCACCCCCCAGCCTCTCTCTATATTCCTTCCTTCCATCTCTCTCTCTCCCTCTCCTATTCTCTAAGACTACTAACAGCATAAAGCCATTAAAATCGCTGTTATAGATTCAGTTGAATATCTTATCAATGTAGCGGAGTTTCATTACGATGAAAAATCCATCTTTCACAGCTGCTACTATTTAATCAGATCAAATTCAACAGAACGGAGCGTGGCAGACACACACACACACACACACACACACACACACACACACACACACACACACACACACACACACACACACACACACACACACACACACACACACACACACACACACACACACACCCCTACTCCCATCCACCCCCCACCCCCACACACACACACAAACCCCCTACTCCCCTCCACCCCCCCACCACACACCACACACACACCTACTCCCCTCCACCCCCACCCCACCACACACACACAAACCCCCTACTCCCCTCCACCCCCCCACCACACACACACACACACACACACACACACACACACACACACACACACACACACACACACACACACACACACACACACACACACACACACACACACACACACACCACACACACCCCCCTACTCCCCTCCCCCCCCACCCCCACCACACACACACACTTGGAATTAAACACTCCCTAACATTTTAAAACAGATTCCTTGCTGGAATCAACCATTGCAACTTCCATTCTGCTAAAAGAATGGAATGACATCAGGGGGATTGGTGTGCTATCCGCATGGCACTACCACTCTCCGTCACTTTCACAGAGGAAATAATTGATGAACAGGCGAGACAATAGAATTGTCCTCATCTGAAATAACTTTCATTAAAAAGCTGGAGAGATGGAGATAGCAGGAAGATTCACGTTCAGTGGTGATGGTGTTTCAAAGGAGAAGAGAGATATGGAGAGAGAAAGAGTGAGAGAGAGACAGAGAGAGAGAGAAGTATGTAGTATAGGTGTAGTATAGGCAAGTGTAGTATAGGTGTAGTATGGGTAGTGTAGTGTAGATGGGGGTAGTATAAGTAGGTGTAGTAGAGATAGGTGTAGTATAGGTAGGTGTAGTATAGGTGAATATAGGTGTAGTATAGTTGCAGTACACTGTATGTGTAGTATAGGTATAGTGTATGTGTAGTATATGTATAGTAGCGGTGTAGTATAAACATAGTATATGTGTAGTATAGGTGTGGTAAACTGCATGTGCAGTATCGGTGTAGGATTTGTGTAGTCGAGGTGTAGTATACTTTATGTGTAGTATAGGTTTAGCATTTTTGTTGTATAGGTGTAGTATATGTGTAATATATTTGTGGTATTGGTATATTAAAGACATAGTAAATGTGTAGCATATGTGTAGTGGAGGTGTAGTGATGGTGTAGTATCAGTGTAGTATATGTGCAGTATAGATATGTATATATATATATATGCCATTTAGCAGACGCTTTTATCCAAGGCGACTTACAGTCATGTGTGCATACATTCTACGTATGGGTGGTCCCGGGGATTGAACCCACTACCCTGGCATTCCAAGCGCCATGCTCTACCAACTGAGCTACAGAAGGACCACTACGTGAAGTATAGGTGTAGTATAGGTGCAATTTATATCTAGTGTAAGTCTAGTATAGGTGTAGTATATGTGCAGTATACTCTATGTGCAGTATAGGTGTAGTGTTGGTGTTGTATAGGTGTAGTGTATGTATAGTAAACTCACAGGTAGTCCAGATGAGCCTTGAGGACCAGGAAAACCAGGAGGACCCTGTAGAGGAGAAACAGGCAATGAGATGGGCATCTAAAACAACGGTTCTAAGCCCTGATATGTTACCCATTAGGGTTGTAGACACTGGATTGCTCCTCCAATCAAAAATGGATACTATTGCTAAAGGGATCAAAGCTGGGACCGAGAGACTCAAAAACAGTTTCTATCTCAAGACCATCAGACTGTTAAATAGCAATAGCCATCACTAGTCGGCCTTCACCCACTACCCTGCCCTGAACTTAGTCACTGTCACTAGCCGGGTACTAACAGGTTACTCAACCTTGCACCTTACAGGCTGATTGATGCCTTACGTACATCGACATGGAATCACTGGTCACTTTACATAATGTTTACATACTGTTTTACTCATTTAACATGTATATACTGTAATCTACTGTATCCTACTGTATTCTAGTCAATGGGTTTGGCAATCTGGACCCTCTATTTCTGAAACTATCCGCCGCCATTGTCGCAACCCCTATTACCAGCCTGTTAAACCTCTCTTTCATATCGTCTGAGATCCTCAAGGACCGGAAAGCTGCCGCAGTCATCCCCCTCTTCAAGGGGAGAGACACCCTGGACCCAAACTGTTACAGACCTATATCCATCCTGCCCTGCCTATCTAAGGTCTTCGAAAGCCAAGTCAACAAACAGGTCACTGACCATCTCGAATCCCACCATACTTTCTCCGCTGTGCAATCTGGTTTCCGAGCCGGTCACGCTCAAGGTACTAAACGATATCATAACCGCCATCGATAAAAGACAGTACTGTGCAGCCGTCTTCATCAACCTTGCCAAGGCTTTCGACTCGGTCAATCACCATATTCTTATCGGCAGACTCAGTAGCCTCGGTTTTTCGGATGACTGCCTTGCCTGGTTCACCAATTACTTTGCAGACAGAGTTCTGTGTGTCAAATCGGAGGGCATGTTGTCCGGTCCTCTGGAAGTCTCTATGGGGGTGCCACAGGGTTCAATCCTCGGGCCGACTCTTTTCTCTGTATATATCAATGATGTTGCTCTTGCTGCGGGCGATACCCTGATCCACCTCTACGCAGACGACACCATTCTATATACTTCCGGCCCGTCCTTGGACTGTGCTATCTAACCTCCAAACGTGCTTCAATGCCATACAACACTCCTTCCGTGGCATCCAACTGCTCTTAAACGCTGGTAAAACAAATGCATGCTTTTCAACCGTTCGCTGCCTGCACCTGCACGCCTGACCAGCATCACCACCCTGGATGGTTCCAACCTTGAATATGTGGACATCTATAAGTACCTAGGTGTCTGGCTAGACTGTAAACTCTCCTTCCAGACTCATATCAAACATCTCCAATCGAAAATCAAATCAAGAGTCGGCTTTCTATTCCGCAACAAAGCCTCCTTCACTCACGCCGCCAAACTTACCCTAGTAAAACTGACTATCCTACCGATCCTCGACTTCGGCGATGTCATCTACAGAATTGCTTCCAACACTACTCAGCAAACTGGATGCAGTTTATCACAGTGCCATCCGTTTTGTCACTAAAGCACATTATACCACCCACCACTGCGACTTGTACGCTCTAGTCGGCTGGCCCTCGCTACATATTCGTTGCCAGACCCACCTGCTCCAGGTCATCTACAAGTCCATGCTAGGTAAAGCTCCGCCGTATCTCAGTTCACTGGTCACGATGGCAACACCATCCGTAGCACGCGCTCCAGCAGGTGTATCTCACTGATCATCCCTAAAGCCAACACCTCATTTAGCCGCCTTTCGTTCCAGTTCTCTGCTGCCTGTGACTGGAACGAATTGCAAAAATCGCTGAAGTTGGAGACTTTTATCTCCCTCACCAACTTCAAACATCTGCTATCTGAGCAGCTAACCGATCTCTGCAGCTGACCACCCATTTTTACCTACCTCATCCCCATACTGTTTTTATTTATTTACTTTTCTGCTCTTTCCCACACCAATATCTCTACCTGTACATGACCATCTGATCATTTATCACTCCAGTGTTAATCTGCAATATTGTAATTATTCGCCTACCTCCTCATGCCTTTTGCACACATTGTATATAGACTCCCCTTTTTTTTCTTCCTGTTAATTGTTTACTCCATGTGTAACTCTGTGTTGTCTGCTCACACGGCTATGCTCACACTGCCAGGTCGCAGTTGTAAATGATAACTTGTTCTCAACTAGCCTACCCGGTTAAATAAAGGTGAAATAAAAAACATATTTAAACAAAAAGGCAACTCCGACATTCTTTTACTTTGTGATTTGTGTGTATTGTTGTGAATTGTTTGATACTCCTGCACTGTTGGAGCTAGGAAAACAAGCATTTCACTACACCCACAATAACATCTGATAAATATGTGTATGTGACCAATAAATTGTATTTGATTTCCTTTGGACACTATAGCTAAGGGGATACTATAGCTAAATGATACTATAGCTAAAGGGAAACTATAGCTAAAGGGATACTATAGCTAAAGGGATACTATAGCTAAAGGGATACTATAGTTAAGGGGATACTATAGTTAAAGGGATACTATAGCTAAAGGGATACTATAGTTAAAGGGATACTATAGTTAAAGGGATACTATAGTTAAGGGGATACTATAGTTAAATGATACTATAGCTAAAGGGAAACTATAGCTAAAGGGATACTATAGCTAAAGGGATACTATAGCTAAATGATACTATAGCTAAAGGGAAACTATAGCTAAAGGGATACTATAGCTAAAGGGATACTATAGCTAAAGGGATACTATAGTTAAGGGGATACTATAGTTAAAGGGATACTATAGCTAAAGGGATACTATAGTTAAAGGGATACTATAGTTAAAGGGATACTATAGTTAAGGGGATACTATAGTTAAAGGGATACTATAGCTAAAGGGATACTATAGTTAAAGGGATACTATAGTTAAGGGGATACTATAGTTAAAGGGATACTATAGCTAAAGGGATACTATAGCTAAAGGGATACTATAGTTAAAGGGATACTATAGTTAAGGGATACTATAGTTAAAGGGATACTATAGCTAAAGGGATACTATAGTTAAAGGGATACTATAGTTAAAGGGATACTATAGTTAAGGGGATACTATAGTTAAAGGGATACTACAGCTAAAGGATACTATAGCTAAAGGATACTATAGCTAAAGGACACTGTAGTTAAAGGGATACTATAGCTAAAGGATACTATAGCTAAAGGACACTATAGTTAAAGGGATACTATAGCTAAAGGGATACTATAGTTAAAGGGATACTATAGCTAAAGGATACTATAGCTAAAGGGATACTATAGCTAAAGGATGCTATAGCTAAAGGGATACTATAGCTAAAGGATACTATAGCTAAAGAACACTATAGTTAAAGGGATACTATAGCTAAAGGATACTATAGTTAAAGGGATACTATAGTTAAAGGGATACTATAGTAAAAGGGAAACTATAGCTAAAGGATACTATAGCTAAAGGGATACTATAGCTAAAGGATACTATAGCTAAAGGGATACTATAGCTAAAGGATACTATAGCTAAAGAACACTATAGTTAAAGGGATACTATAGCTAAAGGATACTATAGTTAAAGGGATACTATAGTTAAAGGGATACTATTGCTAAAGGATACTATATTTAAAGGCATACTATTGCTAAAGGATACTATATTTAAAGGAATACTATTGCCAAAGGATACTATAGCTAAAGGGATACTATAGTTAAAGGGATACTATAGCTAAAGGATACTATAGCTAAAGGGATACTATAGCTAAAGGATACTATAGCTAAAGGGATACTATAGCTAAAGGATACTATAGCTAAAGAACACTATAGTTAAAGGGATACTATAGCTAAAGGATACTATAGTTAAAGGGATACTATAGTTAAAGGGATACTATAGTAAAAGGGAAACTATAGCTAAAGGGATACTATAGTTAAAGGGATACTATAGTTAAAGGGATACTATAGCTAAAGGATACTATAGTTAAAGGGATACTATAGTTAAAGGGATACTATTGCTAAAGGATACTATATTTAAAGGCATACTATTGCTAAAGGATACTATATTTAAAGGAATACTATTGCTAAAGGATACTATAGCTAAAGGGATACTATAGTTAAAGGGATACTATTGCTAAAGGATACTATAGTTAAAGGGATACTATTGCTAAAGGATACTATAGTTAAAGGGATACTATAGTTAAAGGGATACTATTGCTAAAGGATACTATTGCTAAAGGATACTATAGTTAAAGGGATACTATAGTTAAAGGGATACTATTGCTAAAGGATACTATATTTAAAGGATACTATAGTTAAAGGGATACTATTGCTAAAGGATACTATTGCTAAAGGATACTATAGTTAAAGGGATACTATAGTTAAAGGGATACTATATTTAAAGGGATACTATAGTTAAAGGGATACTATATTTAAAGGATACTATAGTTAAAGGGATACTATAGTTGAAGGGATACTATTGCTAAAGGATACTATTGCTAAAGGATACTATAGTTAAAGGGATACTATAGTTAAAGGGATACTATTGCTAAAGGATACTATTGCTAAAGGGATACTATTGCTAAAGGATACTATATTTAAAGGGATACTATTGCTAAAGGATACTATATTTAAAGGGATACTATATATAAAGGGATACTATAGCTAAAGGATACTATAGCTAAAGGGATACTATAGTTAAAGGGATACTATTGCTAAAGGATACTATAGTTAAAGGGATACTATATTTAAAGGGATACTATAGTTAAAGGGATACTATATTTAAAGGGATACTATAGCTAAAGGATACTATAGTTAAAGGGATACTATATTTAAAGGGATACTATTGCTAAAGGATACTATAGTTAAAGGGATACTATAGTTAAAGGGATACTATTGCTAAAGGATACTATAGTTAAAGGGATACTATAGCTAAAGGATACTATATTTAAAGGGATACTATTGCTAAAGGATACTATATTTAAAGGGATACTATAGCTAAGTGATACTATATTTAAAGGGATACTATATTTAAAGGGATACTATTGCTTAAGGATACTATAGTTAAAGGGATACTATATTTAAAGGGATATTATTGCTAAAGGATACTATAGTTAAAGGGATACTATAGCTAAAGGATACTATATTTAAAGGGATACTATTGCTAAAGGGATACTATATTTAAAGGGATACTATAGTTAAAGGGATACTATATTTAAAGGGATACTATATTTAAAGGGATACTATAGCTAAAGGGATACTATATTTAAAGGGATACTATTGCTAAAGGATACTATATTTAAAGGGATACTATAGCTAAAGGGATACTATATTTAAAGGGATACTATAGTTAAAGGGATACTATAGCTAAAGGGATACTAGAGTTAAAGGGATACTATTGCTAAAGGATAGTATAGTTAAAGGGATACTATATTTAAAGGAATACTATTGCTAAAGGATACTATAGCTAAAGGACACTGTAGTTAAAGGGATACTATATATAAAGGGATACTATAGCTAAAGGATACTATAGCTAAAGGGATACTATAGCTAAAGGGATACTATAGTTAAAGGGATACTATTGCTAAAGGATACTATAGTTAAAGGGATACTATATTTAAAGGGATACTATAGTTAAAGGGATACCATATTTAAAGGGATACTATAGCTAAAGGATACTATAGTTAAAGGGATACTATATTTAAAGGGATACTATTGCTAAAGGATAATATAGTTAAAGGGATACTATATTTAAAGGGATACTATTGCTAAAGGATACTATATTTAAAGGGATATTATTGCTAAAGGATACTATATTTAAAGGGATACTATAGCTAAGTGATACTATATTTAAAGGGATACTATATTTAAAGGGATACTATTGCTTAAGGATAATATAGTTAAAGGGATACTATATTTAAAGGGATACTATTGCTAAAGGATACTATAGTTAAAGGGATACTATTGCTAAAGGATACTATATTTAAAGGGATACTATTGCTAAAGGGATACTATATTTAAAGGGATACTATTGCTAAAGGATACTATAGTTAAAGGGATACTATATTTAAAGGGATACTATAGTTAAAGGGATACTATATTTAAAGGGATACTATTGCTAAAGGATACTATATTTAAAGGGATACTATTGCTAAAGGATACTATATTTAAAGGGATACTATTGCTAAAGGATACTATATTTAAAGGGATACTATAGTTAAAGGGATACTATATTTAAAGGGATACTATAGCTAAAGGGATACTATAGCTAAAGGGATACTAGAGTTAAAGGGATACTATTGCTAAAGGATAGTATAGTTAAAGGGATACTATATTTAAAGGGATACTATTGCTAAAGGATAGTATAGCTAAAAGGATACTTATGGAAATAGTTAACTCTTGATTAAATGAAATCAATAACTATGTAGTTCTAGGACGCGCCACTAGAGCGCTGTATGACATTACGTGTATAGTATCAACATGAAGTTCCTTCCTTCTGCTTGATCCCTCAATGATGAAGCTTTACAAGACACACAGGCCACGTAAACACCGTGGCCCTGATCCAGCACTGTGGAAATGCAGCCATCCTACTTGAAAATGTGTCTCTGACCTTGCATCCTTTTACCCCCTCCCTCACTGACTCTTCTCTCCCCCTCTGATCCCCCCCTCTCACGAATCACTGTTCTGAACATGACTGGATCGGTGAAAGCTATATACATGATGCCTTGCTTTCACCTATCCCATCGTGTTTGATACTTCCTGGATAGCTGCATCAGTGCCATTTTCTGGCTCTTTTTGGGATAGGATGTTGTACTGTGGCTCAAAATACAGTTGTTCCAGGTGTCACTAATCTCTTGGCTACTTGGGCGGCAGGTATCCCAGCAGTAAGAGAGTTGGGCCAGTAGCCAAAAGGTTTCTGGGGTGAATACCTGAGCCGACAGGGTGAAAAATCTAGCGATGTGCCCTTGAGCAAGGCACTGAACCCTAATTTGCTCCAGGGGTGCTGTACACTACGGCTTACCCTGTAAGACAACACATTTCACTGCATTTATATGACAACAGACTATTATTGTATATGGTCAGCTGATAGACACCTAGTTCTTCTTACAGACAACATGCTTTGACTCTGTTGTGCTGGCTTATAATGTCTCTACTAAACCCTTATGAAGTGTTATAATGCCCTACAATCTCTCGTGTAGAACTCACCATATTCCCTGGTACACCAGCTTGTCCCCTTTGCCCCTGAGGACCCTGGGAAATGTAGGCAGAAAGGTACTTTATGTTAGAGATTCAACACACCATAACAACGCTACTCGCTATATTCACCACTTACACACACACACACACACACACACACACACACACACACACACACACACACACACACACACACACACACACACACACACACACACACACACACACACACACACACACACACACACACACACACACACACACACACACACACACACACTTACCGTCTCCCCCCTTATTCCAGGTAATCCTGGTGTCCCTGGGTGGCCTGGTGATCCTGGACCGGAGCAGCCTCCATTAGCTCCATTGATGATAGAGGTGGTCTACATAGACGAGAGGATGAACCAATTATTCAGAGTGTGTGTCTGTGAGTTGCGTGTGTTGTGGGTGTGTGTGTGAGTTGCGTGTGTTGTGGGTGTGTGTGTGTGTGTGAGTTGCATGTGTTGTGGGTGTGTGTGTGTGTGTTGCATGTGTTGTGGTGTGTGTGTGTGTGTGTGTGTGTGTGTGTGTGTGTGTGTGTGTGTGTGTGTGTGTGTGTGTGTGTGTGTGTGTGTGTGTGTGTGTGTGTGTGTGTGTGAGTTGCATGTGTTGAGTTGCATGTGTTGTGTGTGTGTGTGTGTGTGTGTGTGTGTGTGTGTGTGTGTGTGTGTGTGTGTGTGTGTGTGTGTGTGTGTGTGTGTGTGTGTGTGAGTTGCATGTGTTGTGGGTGTGTTTGTGTGAGTTGCATGTGTTGTGTGTGTGTGTGTGTGTGTGTGTGTGTGTGTGTGTGTGTGTGTGTGTGTGTGTGTGTGTGTGTGTGTGTGTGTGTGTGTGTGTGTGTGTGTGTGTGTGTGTGTGTGTGTGTGAGTTGCGTGTGTTGTGGGTGTGTGAATGTAAAAGTTAGAGACAGTGTGGACATACAGGCGCCTGTGCAGCCTCCTGGCTCTGCAGTCTTTGGTTTCTGAAACACTGCAACACACAGAGAGAGGCCATGAGTACGACGGATTGGAATTTCACTCTACTTCCTGAATTGACTGGAACTGACAGCAGGTAAGAATAATCATGTTAAATTTCCAGGACAAGAGTGTATACACCCCTAACCACCTCACCCGCGTCCCCCTTCCCCCCACCCCCATGCTCCATTCCCCCTGCTTCTCACCCTCTCACAGCCGTCAGGGGCGTGGCCTATGTCCGGCTTGCCCTCGTCTCCTTTTTCTCCCTTGGTGCCAACCATGCCTGGTACCCCAGGCAAGCCCATGGAACAGTCCTCACACACCTCCTGCAGCAGAAGACATACACACACACACACAGACACAGACACACACACACACACACACACACACACACACACACACACACACACACACACACACACACACACACAGACACACACACACACACAGACAGACAGACAGACAGACACAGAGACAGACACACACAGACACACACACAGACACACACACAGACACACACACACACACACACACACACACACACACACACACACACACACACACACACACACACACACACACACACACACACACACATACACACACACACACACACACACACACACACACACACACACACACACACACACACACACACACACACACACACACACACACACACACACACACACACACAATTTATAATATGACATGTGTGCTGAATGTACACTGCATGGACACAGTTCATAGACATTTTAGTTATTTTTTATCACATTAGTACAGCTCATGCATATCAATCCAAGAGCAACACTCTAAAAGTGTCTAACTTCCAGAGTGCACCTCTCTACCTCCTCTCTTACCTCTCTTCGACTGGGGTCCTGGTCCTGAGGCAGCCTCAGATGCTGAGGGAGGGAAGGGGGTGGGGGCTATGAAAGGGGCAGAGTCAGTGAGAGAGGGGGAGAGGAGGTGGAGAGGAGAGTCAGTGAGAAAGGGGGCGAGGAGAGTCAATGAGAGAGGGGAGAGGGGGGAGAAGAGAGGAGAGTCAGTGAGAGAGGGGAGAGGAGGGGGAGAGGAGAGTCAGTGAGAAAGGGGAGAGGAGGGGGAGAGGAGAGTCAGTGAGAAAGGGGAGAGGAGGGGGAGGAGAGGAGAGTCAGTGAGAAAGGGGAGAGGAGGGGGAGAGAGGAGAGTCAGTGAGAAAGGGGAGAGGAGGGGGAGAGAGAGGAGAGTCAATGAGAGAGGGGAGAGGAGGGGGAGAGGAGAGTCAGTGAGAAAGGGGAGAGGAGGGGAGAGGAGAATCAGTGAGAAAGGGAGAGGAGGGGAGAGGAGAGTCAGTGAGAAAGGGGAGAGGAGGGGGAGAGGAGAGTCAGTGAGAAAGGGGAGAGGAGGGAGAGGAGAGTCAGTGAGAAAGGGGAGAGGGGGGGGGGAGAGGAGAGTCAATGAGAGAGGGGAGAGGAGGGGGAGAGGAGAGTCAGTGAGAAAGGGGAGAGGAGGGGGAGAGGAGAGTCAGTGAGAGAGGGGGAGAGGAAGGGGAGAGGAGAGTCAATGAGAGAGGGAGAGGAGGGGAGAGGAGAGTCAGTGAGAAAGGGGGCGAGGAGAGTCAATGAGAGAGGGGAGAGGAGGGGAGAGGAGAGTCAGTGAGAAAGGGGGCCAGGAGAGTCAATGAGAGAGGGGAGAGGAGAGTCAGTGAGAGGAGAGGAGAGTCAATGAGAGAGGGGAGAGGAGGGGGAGAGGAGAGTCAGTGAGAGAGGGGGGATCAGAGGGGGAATGGAGAGTCAGTGAGAGAGGGGAGAGGAGGGGGAGAGGAGAGTCAGTGAGAGAGGGGGGATCAGAGGGGAGAAGAGAGTCAGTGAGAGAGGGGGCTCAGAGGGGTAGAAGAGAGTCAGTGAGAGAGGGGAGAGGAGGGGGGAGAGGAGAGTCAGTGAGAGAGGGGAGGGGGATCAGAGGGGGAGAAGAGAGTCAGTGAGAGAGGGGGCTCAGAGGGGTAGAAGAGAGTCAGTGAGAGAGGGGGGTCAGAGGGGAGAAGAGAGTCAGTGAGAGAGGGGGAGAAGAGAGGTAGAGGAGAGTCAGTGAGAGAGGAGGGGGGGGGATCAGAGAGGTAGAGGAGAGTCAGTGAGAGAGGGGGGATCAGAGAGGTAGAGGAGAGTCAGTGAGAGAGGGGGGGATCAGAGGGGGAATGGAGAGTCAGTGAGAGAGAGGGGGGGAGGATCAGAAGGGGAGAGAATAGTCAGTGAGGGAGGGGGTAAAAGGATGCAAGCAGAAGTTGCCCTTAGGCACCGATCTAGGATCAGTTATCCTCCCCAAATCCTAACCTTCATCACTAAGGAGGGGCCAATGCAAAACTGATCTTAGATCAGCGTCTAGGGGAACTTCATCCTTCTACAGTAAAAATGTTGGGGTGGTATACAACTATAACGTATACGTACAATTTATTTCTGCACATTGATTGATGCAACACAGTGCAAACAGTGTTGAACTGCAGTATATGTGTTGAACTGCAGTACAGTGCAAAGTGTTGAACTGCAATACAGTGTTGAACTGCAGTACAGTGCAAAGTGTTGAACTGCAATACAGTGTTGAACTGCAGTACAGTGCAAAGTATTGAACTGCAATACAGTGTTGAACTGCAGTATATGTGTTGAACTGCAGTATATGTGTTGAACTGCAGTACAGTGCAAAGTGTTGAACTGCAATACAGTGTTGAACTGCAGTATATGTGTTGAACTGCAGTACAGTGCAAAGTGTTGAACTGCAATACAGTTCAAAGTGTTGCACTGCAGTATAGTGTTGAACTGCAGTACAGTGCAAAGTATTGAACTGCAGTATAGTGTTGAACTGCAGTACAGTTTAAAGTTTTGAACTGCAGTATAGTGTTGAACTGTAGTACAGTGCAAAGTGTTGAACTGCAGTATAGTGTTGAACTGCAGTACAGTGCAGTTTGAATTGCAACACAGTGGAAACAGTGTTGAACTGCAGTACAGTGCAAAGTGTTGAACTGCATTAGAGCCCTAAGTGTTGAACTGCAGTACAGTGTTGAACTGCAGTACAGTTCATGTTTTGAACTGCAGTAAAGTGTTGAACTGCAGTACAGTGCAAAGTATTGAATTGCAGTAAAGTGTTGAACTGTAGTACAGTGCAAAGTGTTGACCTGTAGTACAGTGCAAAGTATTGAACTGCAGTAAAGTGCAAAGTATTGAATTGCAGTAAAGTGTTGAACGGTGGTACAGTGCAAAGTATTGAACTGCAGTAAGTGCAAAGTATTGAATTGCAGTAAAGTGTTGAACTGTAGTACAGTGCAAAGTGTTGAACTGCAGTACAGTGCAAAGTGTTGAACTGCAGTACAGTGTTGAACTGCAGTACAGTCCAAAGTGTTGAACTACAGTACAGTGTTGAACTGCAGTACAGTCCAAAGTGTTGAACTGCAGTACAGTGTTGAACTGCAGTACAGTCCAAAGTGTTGAACTACAGTACAGTGTTGAACTGCAGTACAGTCCAAAGTGTTGAACTGCAGTACAGTGTTGAACTGCAGTACAGTCCAAAGTGTTGAACTACAGTACAGTGTTGAACTGCAGTACAGTCCAAAGTGTTGAACTGCAGTACAGTGTTGAACTGCAGTACAGTCCAAAGTGTTGAACTACAGTACAGTGTTGAACTGCAGTACAGTCCAAAGTGTTAAACTGCAGTACCGTCCAAAGTGTTAAACTGCAGTACAGTGTTGAACTGCAGTACCGTTCATGTTTTGAACTGCAGTAAAGTGTTGAACTGCAGTACAGTGCAAAGTATTGAATTGCAGTAAAGTGTTGAACTGTAGTACAGTGCAAAGTGTTGACCTGTAGTACAGTGCAAAGTGTTCAACTGCAAACAGTGTTGAACTGCAACACAGTGCAAAGTGTTGAACTACAGTACAGCGCAAAGTGTTGAACTACAGTACAGTGTTGAACTGCAGTACAGTGCAAAGTGTTGAACTGCAGTAGTGTTGAACTGCAGTACAGTCCAAAGTGTTGAACTGCAGTACAGTGCAAATTTGATGAACGATACATTCAGGAGTTCCAAATGGCACTAAATTCCCCAGGTAGTGTACTGCTTTTGGCCAGAGTCACATAGGGAACTAGAGTGAATAGGATATAATTTAAGATTTGCCCAAGGAGACACAAAACATAAAAAAATCACAAGGTTTTGCAAGTCTTTCAAAGCAGGTTGGTATTAAATTCCAGATATTCATTCGGATTATTGTTAAGAGTTTTAAAATGAATAGATTTACAACATGGTTGGCCTGAAACACTTGTACCACTTCAATCACACCAAGAAACCCACTTACAGTACAATACTTCCACTTTTTAACAGTGGGGCCCTTCACACAGCGAGATAACCTGTGAATTGGAGTTAGCCTGGTTTGAAACACATTTAAAACCAATGATCTTTGTTCAAAAAGTTGTTATTATAGCCAGAAGGGCTAAGTTGATCTAGCATGGTGCAGCCCATTAGATTTGTTAGACTAAGGTTGTATGCATTAAACAGGACCCGTCAGAGAGCAGTCTGTTCAATATCCTCCTATTTAAATATCCTACACTTTTGTTTATTTTATTTGTATTTTTATTGATTCATATGTATTCAAATAACTTGCCTGTTAAATTGTGTTTCTGACAAAGTTTTCTTTTTTTAAGGATACATTTGTACTTAGCTAAGGCTAAGCTAAGCATGCTTTAATAATTAAGCTAAGAGTGAATAGTTTGAATAGTCTGTTGAAGGTGTTTAAATCCATTGAAACTCAGCATGCAGGCAGGGCCATGGATCTAGAGAGCAGCTGGTCTGTCTGTCTACTGACGTTAGGACTGGAGCACTTCTGGACTGTGTGTAATGTGTGTGTGTACCTGGATCTGTGTGTGAAGCCAAGTTTCCACTGTGTGTAGATTGATTATTCTGGCGAGGGTGTGTGTGTGTGTGTGTGTGTGTGTGTGTGTGTGTGTGTGTGTGTGTGTGTGTGTGTGTGTGTGTGTGTGTGTGTGTGTGTGTGTGTGTGTGTGTGTGTGTGTGTGTGTGTGTGTCGCAGGGAGCTGAGATGGATGGCAGTGATATGAAGCTTGAGCTCATAGTGCAGTTCCATCATAAGCAGTTCTACAGGTTCTTACTGTACTCAGCATAACAAGACTGAACAGCAGAGTACAGCAAAGCTCTTTGAATCAAACTAATGGCTGCACACACACACACACACACACACACACACACACACACACACACACACACACACACACACACACACACACACACACACACACACACACACACACACACACACACACACACACACACACACACACACATTGTTAATGTAGTGTCATTAAGGCAGTGTGTGTGTGTGTGTGTGTGTGTGTGTGTGTGTGTGTGTGTGTGTGTGTGTGTGTGTGTGTGTGTGTGTGTGTGTGTGTGTGTGTGTGTGTGTGTGTGTGTGTGTGTGTGTGTGTGTGTGTGTGTGTGTGTGTGTGTGTGTGTGTGTGTGTGTGTGTGTGCATGCTTTTGGGGTACAAATCAATGGTTAAAGTCTCTCCAAAAGGCAAAAAGTGCATTTGAAGACAGAAAGTAAAGTGTGCGGCCATGCATTCCTCTATATCATAAAAACACACGGTATACTTTGTCACTATGCACTGCCACCCAGTCGTAGTGTGCCTACTGTATAGTTTTGTGATGAAATTGTAGAGATCGTCAATGAACTTCTGCCAGAGTGCTCCAGTCACAACAGACCCCCTCTCATCAGCCAAATCACAAAGCTGTAGCACTCTCCTCCAGCTCCGCCTCCTAATGTATGGATTGGGGTCAAATCCATTTCAATTTAGACAATTCAGCTAATGAATTCTAGAATCAGAAAGTATCATTGATATTTATTGACAATGAGCATCATTTTTTCCATTTCTTTCCCTCTTTCTGAAGTGTCTGAATTGAAATGGAAGAGACTTCCCCTTGCTGTCTGTTTACTTACAGTTTTCCCAGGCAGACCCGGCTGCCCTGTTACCCCGTCGTTGCCAGGGATACCCTGAAAGAAGGAACTGAGGTTCAACTGGTTTTAGCCAATCATAGGCTTGCCACATCCCTCTCCCTCTCCACCAATAGTCAGAGGGGTCACAGGTTCAAGGTTGAAGGAACAACCAATCACCTGTGTTCTCCCTCTCCTGGTTTGTGTTCAGACTCTTCTGGTTTGGTTGTCTAGTTTTTTAAAAATTATTTAAATTCATTTAAATAGTTTGATTATAGTTTGGTGTAAATAATTAGATTGTTTTGTCTAATTTTGAGAGATAAACACAATACCAGATTAAAGACCATGCAGGGATCTCTGTGCAAGAGGTGAAAATATATATTTTAAAGTGGTTTGATTTCAACAGGACATTTATGTGCACATTTGATTTATGCACACAACATTCTGGTTGGGTGCTTGATGAATACATGAACATCATATCAATTGTCTTACACAGTGAACTGAGCCTGGTCTTTAACAACCAATATTACATCTTTGTTTCCAATGGAAACAAGGGACCCATATGTTATGTACACTCCTCTCAGCATTCCCATTCATCTGATTTACCTTTGTACACTGTTGAGAATGAATTAAGATTTCAGATTTCCCCTCTACAATCAGAGGAAATATTCTCCTGACACTTTATTTCAAGATCTTCTAATTTACAATATGTTTACTAAATGGTTAAATAACTATTTAATTATGACTTTAAGCAGTTTATAACCATCAATATTCTCAACAATATTCTTGAAGTATCATACTTCGATAATAATATTTAACATTCCCAAAGCTTCCCACAAGAGTAAGTGAATTTTTAAAGCCGTACTACGATTTAACAAAGACTCCCATTATACATTTACAGCCCAA
>NC_060181.1:16241600-16246600 GCF_021184085.1 Oncorhynchus gorbuscha | reverse complement strand
ATGTCTGTGTGTGTGTGTATGTGTATGTGTATGCATGTCTGTGTGTGTGTGTGTGTGTGTGTGTATGTGTGTGTGTATGTGTATGCATGTCTGTGTGTGTATGTGTATGCATGTCTGTGTGTGTGTGTGTGTATGTGTATGCATGTCTGTGTGTGTATGTGTATGCATGTCTGTGTGTGTATGTGTATGCATGTCTGTGTGTGTATGTGTATGCATGTCTGTGTGTGTGTGTGTGTGTGTATGTGTATGCATGTCTGTGTGTGTGTATGTGTATGCATGTCTGTGTGTGTATGTGTATGCATGTCTGTGTGTGTGTATGTGTATGTGTATGCATGTCTGTGTGTGTGTGTATGTGTATGCATGTCTGTGTGTGTGTATGTGTATGCATGTCTGTGTGTGTATGTGTATGCATGTCTGTGTGTGTGTGTGTATGTGTATGCATGTCTGTGTGTGTGTGTATGTGTATGCATGTCTGTGTGTGCGCGTGCACAACCTAGCCATACTCACTGGTCCTCCTGTTCCTCCTGTTCCTGCATGTGGAGGGCTGATACAGTTACACTCTCCAGGTTCACCCTGAAAAACACCCAGAAAACCATTATACACCTCTCATAGATCGCACAGACAAGTTGTGAAAGAAATTAGATCATTGACACAGAATCTGTTGCTTAAGAATTAGTGGGAGATTTGCACTAAAGCCAAACTCAACATAGAATGTGATCTGGATAATGACTCAGAAAGAAACAGCATGCAGCGAGAGACAGGTCGAAAACTCTACACAAGCCATCACTCATTCATAACTACTGTAATTTCAGCTTGAATCATCCCAGGCCTTTGCTACAGCAGGTTTAGTTTGATGAGAGAGTGAGTGAGAGGAGCTGAGGATATTACAATACATTTCAGCTGCTAGACTGTCTCCTCTATGGCTGCGTTTACACATTCTGATCTTTTTCCAAAAACTGGTATTTTGTCCAATCAGATCAGCTCTTTTCGAAAACAATTAGGCAAAATATCAGAATTGGGCTGCCTGTGTAAACACAGCCTATGTGTGTTTGTCTTTCAGATTCAGATTCAGAAAAGATTCAGGCAATTCATTTAGCAGCAAACAATACAGTACCAGTCAAAAGTATGGACACAAATCAAATCGTATTTGTCACATGCGCCAAAAACAACAGGTGTAGTAGACCTTTCAGTGAAAGGCAGATGGGGGGGCGTATCAATGCAGAATGCTGTGGTAGCCATGCTGGTTAAGTGTGCCTTGAATTCTAAATAAATCACTGACAGTGTCACCAGCAAAGCACCCCCACATCATCACACCTCCTCCTCCATGCTTCACGATGGGAACCACACATGCAGAGATCATCCGTTCACCTACTCCGAGTCTCACAAATACAGGGTGGTTGAAACCAAAAATCTCAAATTTGTACTCATCAGACCAAAGGACAGATTTCCACCAGTCTAATGTCCATTGCTCGTGTTTCTTGGCCCATGCAAGTCTCTTCTTCTTATTGGTGTCCTCTGGTAGTGGTTTCTTTGCAGCAATTCGACCATGAAGGCTCACGCAGTCTCCTTTGAACAGTTGATGTTGAGATGTGTCTGATAATTGAACTCTGTGAAGCATTTATTTGAGCTGCAATTTCTGAGGTTGGTAACTCTAATGAACGTATCCTCTGCAGCAGAGGTGACTCTGGGTCTGCAATTTCTAAGGCTGGTAACTCCTTTCCTGTGTCGGTCCTCATGAGAGACATATTCATCATAGCGCTTGATGGTTTTTGGGACTGCACTTGAAGAAACGCTCTAAGTTCTTCACATTTTCCGTATTGACTGACTTTCATGTCTTAAAAAGTAAGAGAGAATGCCAAGAGAGTGTAAAGCTGTCATCAAAGCAAAGGGTGGCTACTTAGAAGAATCTCAAATATAAATATAATTACATTTGTTTAACACTCTTTTGGTTACTACATGATTCCATGTGTTATTTCATAGTTTTGATGTCTTCACTATTATTCCACAATGCAGAAAATACTAAAAAATAAAGAAAAACCCTTGAATGAGTAGGTGTGTCCAAACTTTTGACTGGTACTGTACATACAGGCAAAATAACATATTTAAAAACAACAAAACAACAGATAGCAATGGCTATTTACTAGCAAAGTAGGCTAGTTAAGGGCAATTTCATAGAAATGTCAGAATTAGGCTGAATGGCGCATTCTAGAAAGAATTGAGCTGAGATGTATAGCAGCCATTTTACGAGCTCCTGATTAATTATGATATTTTGTGTGTTTTTTTGGGCTGATCTTAACCTTTTTCGTGTATAATGTTTCCGCCATCGTTTCCTATGACCAAAAAGGTCTTCTGAACTTCAGAACAACGATAACGGCGCCGTAGTGGATGGCTGCCGTTTTACGGGCTCCTAACCAACTGTGCTCTTTGGTGTGCTTTTTCACATTGTTTGTATCTTATTTTGTACATAATGTTGCTGCTACCATCTCTTATGATCGAAAAGAGCTTCCGGATATCAGAATAGTGATTTGCCACCTCGAACTGGACAAAGATTTTTTATTTAATGAGTCCGACGCAAAGTATATACTGTTTCTCCGAGATCATCCCCAAATCCCCATCATTCGCGTGAGGAAAAGAGGTATAGAGATCGAAGATCGGGGTGCTTCTGAGAATTCGTTGGCAAGTGGGTAACCCGCCTCTACCATCTGTTCTACTGGCCAACGTGCAATCACTGGAGAATAAACTGGATGAGCTCCGTTTGAGACTATCCTACCAACGGGACATGAAACCTGTAATTTCTTATGTTTCCCCGAGTTGTGGTTGAACGATAACACGGATAATATACAGTTGGCTGGGTTTTCTGTAAATCGGCAGGACATAACTGCTACGTCCGGTAAGACGAGCAGTGGTGGCATGTGACTCTTTGTCAATAACAGCTGGTGCGCGATGCCTAATATGAAGGAAGTCTCGAGGTATACCTTATGATAAGTTGTAGACCACACTACCTACCGAGAGAGTTTTCATCTATATTTTTCGTAGCCATCTATTTACCGCCACAAACCAATGCTGGCACTAAAACCGCACTCAAGGACCCAAGTCAGTTAAGAACAAATTCTTATTTACAATGATAGCCTACACCGACCAAACCCGGACAACGCTGGGCCAATCGTGTGCCGCCCTATAGCACTCCAAATCACGGCCACTTGTGATACAGCCTGGATTCAAACCAGGATATCTGTAGTGATGCCTCAAGCACTGAGATGCAGTGTCTTAGACCGCTTTGCCATTCGGCAGCCATAAGCAAACAGGTGGCCAAAGACTTTAATGCAGGCAAACTTAAATCAGTTTTACCTCATTTCTACCAGCATGTCACATGTGCAACCAGAGAAAGAAAACCTCCAGACCACCTTCACTCCAAAAACAGAGACGCATACAAAGCTCTCCCTCGCCATCCATTTGTCAAATCTGACCATAACTCTATCCTCCTGATTCTTGAATACAATTAAAAACTCAAACAGGAAGTACCATTGACACTCAATACGAAAGTGGTCCGATGAAGTGGATGCTAAACTACAGGACTGGTTCACTAGCACTGACTGGAATATGTTCCGCGATTCATCCGATGGCATTGAGGAGTTTACCACATCAGTTACTGGCTTCATTAATAAGTGCATTAATGACATCATCCCGACAGTGACCAGTGTACATATCCCAACCATAAACCATGGACTTCAAGCAACATCCGCACTGAGCTAAAGGCTCGACCTGCCTCTTTCAAGGAGCGCGACACTAATCCGGACACTTATAAGAAATCCATAGCCGATGTGAGCAACACCTTTCACATTCATAAGTCTGTAAAACATACATGTTTCAAGCAGACAACCATAGTACCTGTGCCCAAGAATGCCAAGGTAACCTGTCTTAATGAATTTCGCCCTGTAGCACTCACATCAGTAGCAATGAATTGCTTTGAAAGGTTGGTCATGACTCACATCAACACCATCACCCCAGACACCCTCGTCCCACTCCTGATCACCGACGACTATGAGACAGCTTACAGGGAGGATGTCAGAGACCTGGTAGTTTGGTGCCAGGACAACAGTAAGGCAAAGGAGCTGATCATGGACTACAGGAAACGGAGGGCCGAGCACGCCACCCTTCACATCGACAAGGCTGTGGTGGAGCGGGTCGAAAGCTTGAAGTTCCTCGGTGTCCACATAACTAAGGACCTATCATGTTCCAAACACACCAACACAGTTGTGAAGAGGGCACGATAAAGCTTCTCCCTCAGTAGGCTGAAAAGATTTGCCATGGGCCCTTAGCTCGTCAAACATGTATACAGCTGCACAATCGAGAGCATTTCGACTGGCTGCATCACCCCTTGGTATGGCAACTGGTATGGCAACTGCTTGGCATTCGACTGCAAGGCGCTACAGGTGTGTGTGTACGGCCCAGTACATTTCTGGGGACGAGCTCCCTGTCATCCAGGACCTCTATACCAAGCAGTGTCAAAGGTTGGCCCACATTTCTTTCCAAAGAATCCAGCCACCCAAGCCACAGATTCTCTGCTACCGTGTGGCAAGTGGTACCAATGCACCAAGTCTGGATCCAACAGGACCCTGAACAGCTTCTACCCCCTAAGACTTCAAACCAAGACTGCTAAATATCTTGGCAAATGGCTACCCAGAATACAAGCATTGACCCACTTACTCTCTTGCACTGACTCTATGCACACACACTGGACTCTACCCACACACTTACACATACAGTTGAAGTCGGAAGTTTACATACACCTTAGCCAAATACATTTAAGCTCAGTTTTTTCACAATTCCTGACATTTAATCCTAGTAGCAATGTCTTAGGTCAGTTAGGATCACCACTTTATTTTAAGAATGTGAAATGTCAGAATAACAGTAAAGAGAATGATTTATTTCAGCTTTCATCACATTCCCAGTGGGTCAGAAGTTTACATAAACAAGACTGCTAAATTGGTATTTTGTAA
>NC_060181.1:16196600-16236600 GCF_021184085.1 Oncorhynchus gorbuscha | reverse complement strand
TGTCTCTTCTATTAAACCACGTGAATATGACTCTGTCTCTTCTATTACACCACGTGAATATGACTCTGTCTCTTCTATTAAACCACGTGAATATGACTCTGTCTCTTCTATTAAACCATGTGAATATGACTCTGTCTCTTCTATTAAACCGCATGAATATGACTCTGTCTCTTCTATTAAACCACGTGAATATGACCCTGTCTTTTCTATTACATCACGTGAATATGACTCTGTCTATTCTATTACACCACGTGAATATGACTCTGTCTCTTCTATTAAACCACGTGAATATGACTCTGTCTCTTCTATTACACCACGTGAATATGACTCTGTCTCTTCTATGAAACCACGTGAATATGACTCTGTCTCTTCTATTAAACCATGTGAATATGACTCTGTCTCTTCTATTAAACCACGTGAATATGACTCTGTCTCTTCTATTAAACCACGTGAATATGACTCTGTCTCTTCTATTACACCATGTGAATATGACTCTGTCTCTTCTATTACACCACGTGAATATGACTCTGTCTCTTCTATTAAACCATGTGAATATGACTCTGTCTCTTCTATTAAACCACGTGAATATGACTCTGTCTCTTCTATTAAACCACGTGAATATGACTCTGTCTCTTCTATTACACCATGTGAATATGACTCTGTCTCTTCTATTACACCACGTGAATATGACTCTGTCTCTTCTATTACACCACGTGAATATGACTCTGTCTGTTCTACTAAACCAAGTGAAGAAGACTGTTCTATTAAACCAAGTGAAGAAGACTGTCTGTTCTATTAAACCAAGTGAAGAAGACTGTCTCTTCTACTAAACCAAGTGAAGAAGACTCTGTCTGTTCTATTAAACCAAGTGAAGAAGACTCTGTCTGTTCTATTAAACCAAGTGAAGAAGACTCTGTCTGTTCCATTAAACCAAGTGAAGAAGACTGTCTGTTCTATTAAACCAAGTGAAGAAGACTGTCTGTTCTATTAAACCAAGTGAAGATGACTGTCTTTGCAACTAAACCAAGTGAAGAAGACTGTCTCTTCTACTAAACCAAGTGAAGAAGACTGTCTGTTCTACTAAACCAAGTGAAGAAGACTGTCTGTTCTATTAAACCAAGTGAAGAAGACTGTCTGTTCTATTAAACCAAGTGAAGAAGACGGTCTCTTCTACTAAACCAAGTGAAGAAGACTCTGTCTGTTCTATTAAACCTAGTGAAGAAGACTGTCTCTTCTACTAAACCAAGTGAAGAAGACTGTCTCTTCTACTAAACCAAGTGAAGAAGACTCTGTCTCTTCTACTAAACCAAGTGAAGAAGACTGTCTGTTCTACTATCTATATTGAACAGTGTGAGAAACAATTCATCGTATGAAAATGAAAGTACCGAAAACAGAAAACATCAGGACATATTTGGCCAAAACGAAATTAAAGGGAAAGTTCATCCACAATAACAAGAAAAAATAACCTGAACCAACTAAATAGCCAATATATGAGTTGACAAGTGTTCTAGGTGAATATAGCCCAAATATCCTCTGTGTACAACGTAGAACACCAAATAGTGCATGCAGAGCAGATTTAGGCCGATACCCACCAATTATCAAAATCCAGAAAAGAGGTGTTAAATTCTACAACCACCTAAAAGGAAGCGATTCCCAAACCTTCCACAACAAAGCCATCACATACAGAGAGATGAACCTGGAGAGGAGTCCCCTAAGCAAGCTGGTCCTGGGGCTCTGTTCACAAACACAAACACACCCCACAGAGCCCCAGGACTGCAGCACAATTAGACCCAACCAAATCATGAGAAAACAAAAAGATAATTACTTGACACATTGGAAAGAATTTACAAAAAAACAGAGCAAACTAGAATGCTATTTGACCCTAAACAGAGAGTACACAGTGGCAGAATACCTGACCACTGTGACTGACCCAAACTTAAGGAAATCTTTGACTATGTACAGACTCAGTGAGCATAGCCTTGCTATTGAGAAAGGTCGCCATAGGCAGACCTGACTCTTAAGAGAAGACAGGCTATGTGCACACTGCCCACAAAATAAGGTGGAAACTGAGCTGCACTTCCTAACCTCCTGCCCAATGTATGACCATATTAGAGACACATATTTCCCTCAGATTACACAGATCAACAAAGAATTCGAAAACAAACCCAATTTTGATAAACTCCCATATCTACTAGGTGAAATACCACAGTGTACCATCACAGCACGATTTGTGACCTGTTGCCACAAGAAAAGGGCAACCAGTGAAGAACAAACACCATTGTCAATACAACCCATATTTATGCTTATTTATTTTCCCTTGTGTACTTTAACCATTTGTACATTGTTACAACACTGTATGTATATGACATTTATAATGTCTTTATTGTCTTTATTGTTTTGAAACTTCTGTATGTGTAATGTTTACTGTTAGTTTTATTGTTTATTTCACTTTTGTATATTATCTACCTCACTTGCTTTGGCAATGTTAACACATGTTTCCCATGCCAATAAAGCCCCTTGAATTGAATTGAATAGACAACAGCCAAGGTAAGGTTATTAGTAAATTGAGTGACCCATCTCCTCAGTGAATATGTTCTTACCTGAGGTCCTGCGAAGCCCACACCTTCAACTCCTGGGTCACCCTACAGGGGGCAGGACAGACACACACAATGAGTCAGTTACTGATGACCTACAACACCTCACCAACCCTCACAGACACACACACTGAGTCATTTACTGATAAACTACAACACCTCACCAACCCTCACAGACACACACACTGAGTCAGTTACTGATAAACTACAACACCTCACCGACCCTCACAGACACACACTGAGTCAGTTACTGATGACCTACAACACCTCACCAACCCTCACAGACACACACACTGAGTCATTTACTGATGACCTACAACACCTCACCAACCCTAACAGACACACACACTGAGTCAGTTACTGATGCCCTATAACACCTCACCAACCCTCACAGACACACACACTGTCATTTACTGATAAACTACAACACCTCACCAACCCTCACAGACACACACACTGAGTCATTTACTGATGACCTACAACACCTCACCAACCCTCACAGACACACACACTGTCATTTACTGATAAACTACAACACCTCACCAACCCTCACAGACACACACACTGAGTCATTTACTGATGACCTACAACACCTCACCAACCCTCACAGACACACACACTGTCATTTACTGATAAACTACAACACCTCACCAACCCTCACAGACACACACACTGTCATTTACTGATGACCTACAACACCTCACCAACCCTCACAGACACACACACTGTCATTTACTGATAAACTACAACACCTCACCAACCCTCACAGACACACACACTGTCATTTACTGATGACCTACAACACCTCACCAACCCTCACAGACACACACACTGTCATTTACTGATAAACTACAACACCTCACCAACCCTCACAGACACACACACTGTCATTTACTGATGACCTACAACACCTCACCAACCCTCACAGACACACACACTGTCATTTACTGATAAACTACAACACCTCATCAACCCTCTCAGACACACACACTGTCATTTACTGATAAACTACAACACCTCATCAACCCTCACAGACACACACACTGTCATTTACTGATAAACTACAACACCTCACCAACCCTCACAGACACACACACTGTCATTTACTGATGACCTACAACACCTCACCAACCCTCACAGACACACACACTGTCATTTACTGATAAACTACAACACCTCATCAACCCTCTCAGACACACACACATTAACATGTCCTACCTGGCTTCCTTTAGGTCCAACAGGCCCCTGAACACCGGGAAGCCCTGCTTTACCCTGGTACACGGAGAGAGAGAGAGAGAGAGAGAGAGAGAGAGAGAGAGAGAGAGAGAGAGGATATTATATTTTAATATGAATAGTAGGCACACCTAAACAAAAAAAAGGTGATAGATCAGGGTCAAATTGAGACAGACAGACTCACGTGTTTCCCTGCTGTTCCCTCTCCTGGGGATCCGGGGTCGCCCCTCTCTCCCTTGGCTCCCTGCACCCCTCCTACACTGACCTGCCCCCCAGAGACAGTCGCACAGCTCTCACACGCATCTCCCTGGTGAAGGATACAACAGTAGTCAGAAAGAGAGAGAAATGTCAGTGCCTAAATTCTTGTCATTTAACAGACACTCTTATCCAGAGCGAGTTGCAGTAGTGAATGCATACATTTTCATACTGGTCCCCTGTGGGAATCAAACCCACAACCCTGGTGTTGCAAGCACCATGCTCTACCAACTGAGCTACACGGGACTAGTTAGTTAGTTAGTTAGTTAGTTAGTTAGTTAGTTAGTTAGTTAGTTAGTTAATGAGGTAGTTAGTTAGTTACATATTTAGTGAATTAGTCTGTTACATAGTAAGTTAGTGATGATGGGTTCAAACCTGAAATCTAAAATATCCTTATTGATGTTACTGAGGGAGAGAGGGGAATGCAGAACGCTTACATTCTGTTGGAACATGTTATTGTTAGACATCAGGTATCCTTTGGAAAGGAGAAGGGCCACGGTCTGGTACAAGTCAACAGAACAGCCGTGATTTGGGGAGGAGTGAGGAGTTTGGGCCAAGGTCAGGTCAGATGAAGTGAGAGAGAACAAGCATCACTAAAGTCCTGTATAGCAACAGAGATGTATTGGCAGGCCAGATGTGTAAGGAGGAGACTCAGCATAAGAGGAAGGTTTAAATTCCAGTGCTTGCTGTAAATATGTTTTTGTCTTATGCAGCTATGTGACCCAGTGGGTGAATAAACTTGAGCTTTACTAGTTGTCCGTGAGTTTTTATTCTGTTCATTTAGTGCCTGACAGTTCACTGCGATTTATAGTCGAACTGGAGGGTCAGAATCAGTGGAGAAGCAGTCAGCACAAAGACCAAGGTAGACACAGGTTCTACACCTGTTATCAATCATTCTGACATCTTGGGGAGATGAGAGTCGTAGGCTGAACCAATTATAAGATACGGACCTAGAAAACCTGAGATTATTCAGTAGTCCCATGGTATTACGACCGGTCGTAGATAAAAGGTAAGTCCTGAACACCTCACCAACCCTCACATACACATACACTGAGTCAGTTACTGATGACCTACAACACCTCACCAACCCTCACAGACACACACACTGAGTCAGTTACTGATGACCTATAACACCTCACCAACCCTCACATACACACACACTGAGTCAGTTACTGATGACCTATAACACCTCACCAACCCTCACAGACACACACACTGAGTCAGTTACTGATGACCTACAACACCTCACCAACCCTCACAGACACACACACTGAGTCAGTTACTGATGACCTATAACACCTCACCAACCCTCACATACACACACACTGAGTCAGTTACTGATGACCTATAACACCTCACCAACCCTCACAGACACACACACTGAGTCAGTTACTGATGACCTATAACACCTCACCAACCCTCACAGACACACACACTGAGTCAGTTACTGATGACCTATAACACCTCACCAACCCTCACATACACATACACTGAGTCAGTTACTGATGACCTACAACACCTCACCAACCCTCACAGACACACACACTGAGTCAGTTACTGATGACCTATAACACCTCACCGACCCTCACAGACACACACACTGAGTCATTTACTGATGACCTACAACACCTCACCAACCCTCACAGACACATACACTGAGTCAGTTACTGATGACCTACAACACCTCACCAACCCTCACATACACATACACTGAGTCAGTTACTGATGACCTACAACACCTCACCAACCCTCAACAAAAACACACACTGAGTCAGTTACTGATGACCTACAACACCTCACCAACCCTCACATACACATACACTGAGTCAGTTACTGATGACCTACAACACCTCACCAACCCTCACAGACACACACACTGAGTCAGTTACTGATGACCTACAACACCTCACCAACCCTCACAGACACATACACTGAGTCAGTTACTGATGACCTACAACACCTCACCAACCCTCACATACACATACACTGAGTCAGTTACTGTTGACCTCCTGTCTCAGCCTCCAGTATTTATGCTGCAGTTGTTTATGTGTCGGGGGGCTAGGGTCAGTCTGTCATATCTGGAGTACTTCTCCTGTCTTATCCGGTGTCCTGTGTGAATTTAAGTATGCTCTCTCTAATTCTCTCGCTCTTTTCTCTCTTCTCTCGGAGGACCTGAGTCCTAAGACCATGCCTAAGACTACCTGGCCAAATGACTCCTTGCTGTCCCCGGTCAACCTGCTGCCCCTCTTTTCAACTGTTCTACCTGCGGCTATGGAACCCTGACCTGTTCACCGGACGTGCTACCTTGTCCCAGACCGGCGGATTTTGACTCTCTACCGCACTTGCTGTCTCTAACTCTGAATGATCGGCTATGAAAAGCCAACTGACATTTACACCTGAGGTGCTGACCTGTTGCACCATCTACAACCACTGTGATTATTATTATTTGACCCTGCTGGTAATCTATGAACGTTTGAACATCTTGGCCATGTACTGTTATAATCTCCACCCGGCACAGCCAGAAGAGGACTGGCCACCCCTCAGAGCCTGGTTCGTCTCTAGGTTTCTAATCTCCACCCGGCACAGCCAGAAGAGGACTGGCCACCCCTCAGAGCCTGGTTCGTCTCTAGGTTTCTAATCTCCACCCAGCACAGCCAGAAGAGGACTGGCCACCCCTCAGAGCCTGGTTCGTCTCTAGGTTTCTAATCTCCACCCGGCACAGCCAGAAGAGGACTGGCCACCCCTCAGAGCCTGGTTCGTCTCTAGGTTTCTAATCTCCACCCGGCACAGCCAGAAGAGGACTGGCCACCCCTCAGAGCCTGGTTCCTCTCTAGGTTTCTTCCTAGGTTCCTGTCTTTCAAGGGAGTTTTTCCTAGCCACTGTGCTTCTACACCTGCATTGCTTGCTGTTTGGGGTTTTCGACTGGGTTTCTGTATCAGAACTTTGTGACATCTGCTGATGTAAAATGGGCTTTATAAATACATTTGATTGATTGATTGATTGGTTGTTGTCAACAACAGTGATATTTAAGGCGTAACATTGGTATCAGACTTTAGGTCAAACATATTCTCCAGTAGTAAATTGGCAAGTGCGTCAGTATTGGTTCTAATACAAGGTATCAGACCAATTACAAGGCACAAATACCATAACTATTCTCCGGGGAAGTGGGTATCACTAACTTGGAAAACAGTTGATAGAAGGCGTGTATTAGAGCCATTGGGGAGGAAATCTAAACACCCTGGACACCGTTGGGAGAGGCATCGGAATAATAACTCTGAAATGGTGACCGGCAGACCTGATTCTCCCTGCAAAGTAGGACTAGAGGAAGAAACATTTTAAAAAGCCATAGAGGATCTGAAAGAGGTGCAGAAGCATTCTACCAAATCGACTTGAAAATGGGAACATTTTTGCAAACTGGATAAAATTGGTCAGTGTTTCCCTGCTGATGGAAAATTCCAATCTCAAAGAATTCAGAGATGCAATTGTGGCTCAATGACACAAAATCAAAATAAAAGCTTAATAAACCAGTGTTTTGATGTCAGCTTTGTATTAACAACAACAACAACGAACTGATAAAACCAAAATGAGATGTATTCAGCTGCAAAAAGACTGGGTATGTGGATAGAATGTGTACGTCTGCGTTGATGGCAGGTCTTAAACCTCTTATCAAAATTGGGTTGTGGACCAACATTTTCATTGCGATGAAATAGAGCAATAGGCTTTGGGAGTAGAATCTACTTCCGATTACTTTGCAGCCGTACGAGTAGTTAATGCCGCCACAGTGAAAGTCACTAACAGTGGTTTCAATGGCCCAAGTAAGACAAAGAAATAGGGAGGAATGAGCCAATAATCAGAGCCCTGTTTAAGGAGTGGGGGCTGTTGGTCATTGGAAAGGGGATTGTAGGCTGGTAATGGATCCTACTGCATCAGGAGAGAATGCTGCGTAGCAAGCAGTTGCATTTCTGACGAGAGAAAAGCAGCAAATACTTGTGAAAGCAGCGGGCAGGAAACTTTCACATAGCGGTGTTTGGCCTCGGTTCATCGATAGTGGTTCATAGAGATTACGGTTTCTATGTGTAGCGAGACGTAGGAGGCCACGTCTCACACAACTGTCTAATAGATACCGGGGGTAAAATATCACTGATTCTTTATGAAGAAATAGGCTACATTTAAAAGAGTTACATTCAGTAAGGTAACAGCAGAAGCGAAAGTGATACAACTACTACCTGTCTATAAACATAAGTCCAGTAACAATACCTGGATAATTTTACATGGCGATGGAAGTGGAGACGATTTGGGGTTGGATAATCCTTACGAGAATCAAAGACAGTGGCTTTTAAAGGGTACCATATTAAATTGCCAATATATACGTATGGCGAGAGCACAAATTACGTTTAAAAATAGTCCAACTTTGCATCATGCCGCATTTAAAAAAAATAGCTAATTAGTGTACATTTGAGGGTTCTGTGTTGATACAGTATGTAGTGAATTTGTTATTAGTGTAAAAATATGAAGAAACTCATATGCCAGACATCACCACATTAGTAAACTATTTGCTAGAGAGGGGTCTGTCACGACTTCTTCCGAAGTCGTTGCCTCTCCTTGTTCGGGCGGTGCTCGGCGGTCGACGTCACCGGCCTTCTAGCAATCATTGATCAATTTTAATTTTCCATTGGTTTTGTCTTGTCTTCCCACACACCTGTTTTCAATCCCATTCATTATCTGTTGTGTATTTAACTCTCTCTACACACAGCGCTGGCCCACTCCAGGGCTTTCCCGGTGAGGCATGAGACGAGGGCGCAAATATTCTCACGGTCCGATGGTACTGGGGAGACCATGGCCAGATACAAGTTCAGTTTCAGAAGAAATCCCTGCCAGCCGGCAGTATCTCCGTTGTATCCCGTGGGTAGGGATAAATGGATCTTATTAGGTTCAGGAGGGGGGAAAGCATTCAAGGGAAATCCCAGTTGTGGTGGTGAAGGCGCTGGAGAAACTCCCTGTCTCTCCCAGCGGTCCATATTCTGGACCATGCGATCAATGGCGGCGATCAGACAGTCAATCTCCCCCGCTTGTTCCCAGACGCGCTCCTCCATCTCCATGAGCTAAGTGTCTTCTACTGCTGACTTCATATTTTTGGTCAGAGATACTGTCAGAGTCGTGTGTATAGGTTGCAGGGAAGTCAGGCGCAGGGGAGTCGAACGGAGTGTAAATGGAGTCGTTTAATATAAGTCCACTTAACATGCTCCAAACACTAAAAACGTACATACATAAATGAACATGGGTACGAGGATCCGTCGCGCACCTATACAGCATAAAACAACACTTGACATAAAACTATCTCTGACAAAGACATGAGGGGAAACAGAGGGTTAAATACACAACAGGTAATGAATGGGATTGAAAAAAGGTGCACCGCCCGAACAAGGAGAGGGTCACAAGGCATCATATAGGAAAGTACAAGCAGTGAAACAAGAGATAACATATTTGGGGGTTTTGATTTCGGAAAGTCACGAAGCACATTACACGTGATCGAGTAGGAACAATGCTTTCTTTGGCACAACAAAACACTCCTCGCAGTCTCAGAAAAGTTTGGGGTGGATTAATCTCGTGAGGCATTTTATTTAGTCTTATTCTGAAATAGATTTAAAGAATTGACGAAAGGGAGGAGGGGTCAGGAGAAATGAGAGAGGAGTTAATATTGTGAGTAATTGTTAGTAGAGTTTTGAATGAAGCAATTCTGTCAAGCGACAGCATTGGAGTTACCAACCCTAAAATGACTTGGTCATGAACATGAAGGGCATTGAGGTGCGGAGGTTATGGAAAATCATGGGGAAAAGAGAGAACGGTCATGTACGGAAGTAAATCGTTAGACTTTGTGGCGAGATAAATGTGGCCATGTCTATATGCTAAATAAAGGATAAAGGATACATAAATGTTGAGCTGGATTAAAACTAACAATTAATGATTGGAGGGAGGACAGTGGATTTATCATTATCATGCTTGTAATTAAAACATTTGGGTTGCTGAGGTATTGTAGGTAGGATAGAGGTAGGATACTGAATAATAAATAAATGTACACCTCTTCGAGGAGCGGGTGTCATTATCTCTCTTTGGAATGTTTTCCGAGACTGTTGTCTTGGGAGAGCAGTTAGTGAATGTCACGACTTCCGCCGAAGTCAGTCCCTCTCCTTGTTCGGGCGGCGTTCGGCGGTCGACGTCACCGGGCTTCTAGGCATCGCCGGTCCACTTTTAATTTTCCATTTGTTTTGACTTTGTCTTACACACCTGGTTTCAATCCCCCAATTACCTGTTCATTATTTAACCCTCTGTTCCCCCATGTTTGTTTGTGATTGTTTCTGTGTAGGAAGGTCTGTTATTGTGGGCTCTGTTTATTTATTGCATTTATATTATGTTAAGTAAAATATGTTTATTTACTCATATCTACTGTCCTGCGCCTGACTCCTACACACCAGCTACACACAGCCTTCCTTACAGTGAAAATCAGCAGTTTTATAAATATAAAGGTATCCGGATCCGGCCGTAAAGGGAGTTACCCGATAAGTAAGGCCTGGCCATTTGTGTGTTTTTGCCATACGGTTTACCACACACACCAGCACGCACACACCTCACAGGTTATTAATATTTGTTAGTGTTGTTAATACTGTGTTTGATTTACTGTGTGGGGTTCTATTTAATTTAGTTTTAAACTGGGCACGCAAAATGATGGAAATGTTTGAAATGTTAAATGGGTTCTGAAGTACAGGGAAAGAAAAGGGAAAGAAAATACTTAATGGTGTTGATTGACCTTTGTCTTTACTTTCTGATGAGGCCTGATCAACCTCACAATAAATTATAGAGACATTTGGTGAGATTTAAGAATATCATCAATGAGGGACACCTGTCTCTAGTCTATTTTACCATTACCTTATGGGATACAATTATTTCCTTATGTAGTTATCAAGCATTGGAACTATAATTTGATTTGTTATTCTAATTGGTTTATTTTTGTTTTAACAGGCAGTGTTGGTTTTTTAGTTATTTTTTTTTACAGATGAATCACAATTTGAATCATGTGTTTAAAGGGGAGATGACCAGTTCCCTGGGGCCCTGGCCCTTTGGTAAATATGCTAATGATTTTGTTCAACGTGCATATAAAAGGAAAAAGACATGTTGATAATGGTTGACTGCTACTCCAAACGGATTGAGCTTTTCCCCACCTTGAGTGATATGTGTGTTGCTGTTGTTGTTTTGGTTCTTGTTTTTGTCTTTGTTTCGATACAAATCTCACCAGATTGGGTCTGCTGTATTGTTGGGATTTCTCACTAAAGGTTAACTCCCTGACCCGGTACCTCTGTGGTGAGGTTGCCAGTGTCATAACTCTCCTGTAATGATCTGAAGTATCAGATTACAGAGGGTCCGCTCTACAGTGTGCTCTCTCTCGTAGAGGGGGAGAGTGGGAAGTTGGCTGTTTTATGGCGGTCATAAAATATGCTGCCTCAATGCTCTGCAGTGTTCGAGATTAGAATGTAAACTGTGGAACACAGAGAGACACTTGGACATCAACAGTTTGAATAATTCAACAATATTTCTATTTTTGAGAATGTGGGAGTGGTCCGTGGACACTTAAGGGACAGTCATGTCGAGTGTGTTTCATTTGGTGATCTCATGAAGGACAGAAAACACACATTACTGTGCCTCTGGTTGTGTACACTTCTCATTTATAGGGTTTACATCTGAATGTTGTGAAACGTATATGATTACATATGAAACTATTTGTAAAAAGGTGAAATGTGATGTTAGCCTTCCAAATGAGACTATGAATTTTCATATGAAGTTGAACTAGTCAGTGGCCACGCCCGTGAGTACAGACATTTACATCGATGTCATGGAACGCCCCCTTCTTCCACATAGTATAAAACTACTGTGACAAAATTAACATTTTGTGCCAAAGAGACGGTAAACCGGACGTCTCAAATAGTCAAGAAGACTGGAAACATGGAGCTGATGCTACATGTTGAAATGGTTAAGAACTACAACTCTACCAAAGGACAAGACCAGAAAACGTGAAGATCATTCCCACGTTGAAATGGTTAAGAACTACAACTCTACCAAAGGACAAGACCAGAAAACGTGAAGATCATTCCCACGTTGAAATGGTTAAGAACTACAACTCTACCAAAGGACAAGACCAGAAAACGTGAAGATCATTCCCACGTTGAAATGGTTAAGAACTACAACTCTACCAAAGGACAAGACCAGAAAACGTGAAGATCATTCCCACGTTGAAATGGCAAAGAAATCTACAAACTAAAGAACAATTATTCAGACTGCAGCTGTTTAAATACTTTAGTCTGGTAGACACATTCAATCTAAGAACATTTGCGATTGGTACTCTGAAGTATCCATTCTAACCACCTATGACTTGGATCAAACCAGAGGCTCTCTGTCGACTGACTATCCAGCAGACGGACTGGTAATCACAGAGGGACAAGAAAGACAGACACTCGTAAATATGTAAATTGCAATTTATTTTCGAAAGAGCGGTTGTTCATGTTCAAAGTATTATCAATTTCTATGTACAGTTGAAGTCTGAAGTGTACATAAACCTTAGCCAAATATATTTAAACTCAGTTTGTCTCAATTCCTGACATTTTATCCAAGTTAAAAATTCCCTGTTTTAAGTCAGTTAGGATCACCACTTCATTTGAAGAATGTGAAATGTCAGAATAATAGTAGAGAGAATGACGTATTCCAACTGATTTCTTTCATCACATTCCCAGTGGGTAATAAAAATAAAAATAAAAATAAATCTAATAAATTGCAAGCCTCCCTTTTTTCCTCCAAACATAACAAAGGTCATTTTGGCCAAACAGTTCTATTTTTGTTTCATCAGACCAGAGGACATTTCTCCAAAAAGTATGATAATTGTCCCCATGTGCGGTTGCAAACCGTAGTCTGGCTTTTTTTATGGCGGTTTTGGAGCAGTGGCTTCTTCCTTGCTGAGCGGCTTTTCAGGTATAGGACACGTTTCACTGTGGATATAGATACTTTTGTACCTGTTTCCCCCAGCATCTTCACAAGGTCATTTGCTGTTGTTCTGAGATTGATTTGCACTTGTCACACCAAAGTACGTTCATCTCTAGGAGACAGAATGTGTCGTCTTCCTGAGCGCTATGATGGCTGCGTGGTCCCATGGTGTTTATAGTTGCGGTGTTTGAAAATTGCTCCCAAGGATGAACCAGACTTGTGGAGATCTATAATTTTTTTTCTGAGGTCTGGGCTGATTTATTTTGATTGTCCCATGATGTAAAGGAAAGGAGCACTGAGTTTGAAGATAGGCCTTGAAATGCATCCACAGGTAAACCTCCAATTTTTTTATTTTTTTATTTCACCTTTATTTAACCAGGTAGGTTAGTTGAGAACAAGTTCTAATTTCCAACTGCGACCTGACCAAGATAAAGCAAAGCAGTGCGACACAAACAACAACAGAGTTACACATGGAATAAAGAAGCGTACAGTCAATAACAGAATAGAAAAAAAGAAAGTCTATATACAGTGGGTGCAAATGGTGTGAGGAGGTAAGGCAATAAATAGGCCATAGTAGTGAAGTAATTACAATTTAGCAAATTAACACTTGTGTGATAGATGTGCAGATGATGATGTGCAAGTAGAAATACCGGTGTGCAAAGAGCAGAAAAGTAAATAAAAACAATGTGGGGATGAGGTAGATTGGTTTGGCTATTTACATATGGGCTATGTACAGCTGCAGCGATCGGTTAGCTGCTCAGATAGCTGACGTTTAAAGTTAGTGAGGGAAATATAAGTCTCCAGCTTCAGCGATTTTTGCAATTCATTCCAGTCATTGGCAGCAGAGAACCAAAAGGAAAGGTGGCCAAAGGAGGTGTTGGCTTTGGGGATGACCAGTGAGAAATACCTGCTGGAGCGCCTGCTATGGGTGGGTGTTGTTATCGTGACCAGTGAGCTGAGATAAGGAGGTGCTTTACCTAGCATAGACTTATAGATGACCTGACTAGAGCATAGAGGTTGCAGTGGTAGGTGGTATATGGGGCTTTGGTGACAAAGCGGATGGCACTGTGATAGACAGCATCCAGGTTGCTGAGTAGAGTGTTGGAGGCTATTTTGTAAATGACATCGCCGAAGTCGAGAATTGGTAGGATAGTCAGTTTTACAAGGGTATGTTTGGCAGCGTGAGTGAAGGAGGCTTTGTTGCAAAATAGGAACTCAAATGATGTCAATTAGCCTATCAGAAGCTTCTAAAGCCATGACATAATTTTCTGGAATTTTCCCTGCTGTCAAAATGCACAGTCAACTGACCCACTGGAATTGTGGTATAGTGAATTGTACGTTAAACAATCTGCCTGTAAAACTATTGTTGGAAAAATTACTTGTGTCATGCACAAAGTAGATGTCCTAACCAATTTGCCAAAACTATAGTTTGTTAACAAGAAATGTGTGGAGTGGTTGAAAAATGAGTTTTAATGACTCCAACCTAAGTGTATGCAAACTTCCGACTTCAACTGTATGTAGTGAATCCACTCTTGAGTTACCCGCTCTTGAACGGCCCTATCCCTTTCCTTTGTCTAACAAGCTGTCATATCAGTTTAGTCCACTAGGGACTTTCCTGTCATGATTGTAACTAATGTATGACCTATTGTGTGTGTGTTTATGTCATTCTGTGATTTGATTAGTTAGTTATTCAATAAATATTTAAACCAATTTGTTTAAAGGGTTCGTTCAGATATCTAAGGGTTTGCGACTTTCAGAGACTGATGAGGTAATAAAATGCATTAATAAGCGACTGTTTTGATAAAATATGAAAATATCTGAAGAGTTATATTCGGGAAATTGACACTCTATAAACAAAATGTTCCCGTGGTGCAACGACTTCCTAGTTAATGCTTCATGATTAGTTTAATCGCGTAATTAAATTACACAGAGAATTAATTTGATAATATACAGTCTTCACATTTAATGACAGTCAACGACACGACACCAGTATGATAAGGGAGTATGAGACACTTTGGAAAATGCTTTCAGCACTGTGTTGTTATGCTCTTGGACAATTGTCTTTGAGATTTTGGTATTAAGGAAATTAGGAATGTAATAGTTTGTCATACTGTGAATAGTTTGTCTGGATTTCCAGAATAAGACATTTCTTAACCTCTTAAGCCTAGCCCTGTTTACTGCCCCAAATGGAGGAATTGGGTACCCATATAAAACAGGATAAATTTTTAATATAATAATATAATATATAATAATATAATATAATAATTATAATAATAATAATAATAATATATATAATAATATAAAACATATTATCGAATAGAAAACACTCTAAAGCTTCTAAAACCATTTAAATTTTGTCTCTATGTAAAGCAGAAGTCTCAGGGCATGCATCTCCCAAAATCTCTCTTGTCATGGAAAAAGTTGGCCCAACTTTGACGTCATCTTAAACGCCTTCCCAAACAACTACCGCTCTGGGAACAGTTCCTATGTGTTCAGCGCGAAGCCTGCTTTCAATGGGGCTTCTCATTGTGACAATCGCGCGCTCACGAGACGTTGAGCGTGCCGAAAGGTCTCGGTCACGTGAAAAAAAAGTGTACGTTTATGCGCGCTCTGCTCCCCGCTCTCTCTTTTCTTCATGATCGATTAAACGACGTGTGTGTTTCGCTTCGTCCTCACAATTGCTGTACACCTTTAGAACATGTTAAAGCTGAATTATGAACATAGTTTGAAAAGTTTACTCGACATATAATATATAATTTTGACGTTTTGGTGCGCATCCACTTGAATTTTGCCTACATTTCGACCGAAAAGTGGCTATTTTGAGAACCGAAAGACGCAGACTTGAAAACTAAACGCTGTTTTGGTAAGTATAATCCCTTCCAGGTCTTTTGATGGAAGAACAGCAAAGGTAAGGGAATATTTATGTGTTAATTTTGGGTTTCTGTCGACTCCAAGATAGAGGAGGCATAATGATACATTTGGAGCGCCGACTCCTAGTATAGCCTAGTAAAGCAAACTGTAACGTTAAAAATAAATGTAACACAGCGATTGCATTTAGAAGAAGTGTATCTTCCTATACATATGTAAAACATGCATATTTAGTCAAAGTTTTAGATGCACTATTGTAAAGCGACTGTTCCACTGGATGTCATAAGGTGAATGCACCAATTTGTAAGTCGCTCTGAATAAGAGCTTCTGCTAAATGACTTAAATGTAAATGTAAATGTGTATTCCTTGTTAGCTGACGTTATCTGCCGGAGCTATTTCATTTCTCCTGACATTTTAGTAGCATTTTTTGAACGATGCGTCATTGTAAACAGAGATTTATGGATATATATTGCAGATTATTGAAAAAAATGAATGTACTGTGTAACATGTTATATTACTGTCATCTGATGAAGATTTCAAAAGGTTAGTGAAATGATTTTTTTTTATCCTGCGTTTGTTGATTGCATATTTTTTCCTACTTGGCTATGCTAATGAGCTATGTCTGCGGTGGTGGTTTGACATAAATATGTGCTATGTTTTCGCCGTAAAACATTTTAGAAATCTGACTTGTTGCCTGGATTCACAACGAGTGTAGCTTTAATTCAATACCCTGCATGTGTATTTTAATGAACGTTTGAGTTTTAACTAATACTATTAGCATTTAGCGTAGCGCATTTGCATTTCCAGAGCTCTAGATGGGACGCCAGGTAGAAGCAAGAGGTTAACTGTTGTTTTGCTCTGTCCTCTCTCGAGTTATGGCAAAGGTGACCACAGATGGTGTCTTGATGAAAGGAAGGGATGATTTGACCGGGAACAGGGTGAACCGCAACCCCCCCCCCCTAACTTTCTGAAGAATTAGCGACAAAGGCATTCACTACGACCTTGTCTTTCACCACTCCGACCTGTGATCTGATTCCGAGCCAGCAACCTGTGTACGAGCAGCAGGAGTGTGGCATGAGTCCTGAGACCGTACATGTGGAGTGAGCATGGAGTGAAATCACGTCCAAACTTCTCTCATGCTGCTGGTGTACTGGTGGGAAAATGGACCAGACAGAATGGACTGTACAGAATATTGGTGAGAGATTTGTTTGCTTGGGGGAAGTCTGATTAATATCACGGATAATGAACTCGGGACACTATCATGGGCCATCAACTGTGAAAGGCATGAGTTACATACTATGTGTCGTCGGGAAGATGAACTGTAACGCAATCTGAAGAAAAACATGAAGAAGGATGTGTGCTGGGAGGGAAGGGGTGTGGTCAACTGTTCTCATAATGTTTATTTGGGGTATCAGGTTGATTGTGGAGGTCTGCACACTGCGAAATGTGTAGTAATTTAGACGAAGAATGCATCGAGATACGGATCTGTCATTACCATGTCACATGCGACTTTAAGACATGGATAAACAGGGCCATAATGAGAAAGGTTGATATTGATAATATAAGTAGTACACTGTTTATATATTTTCCTTGTTTGTAAATGTACATTCTAACAGTGTCTGTGTGTGTTAAGTTGAGTGTCTTGAATATGAGTGATAGAACCAACGTGAACCACTAAGGACTGTCATTCTAAATTTGGGTTGGATAATTTATAAAATGTTTTAATTATGATTCAGAAAAGACAGAAGGAGAGAGAGCGCACTGCCCCTAAACTGTGAGGAGAGCACAAATTGAGGGGAGGGTGCACTGCTCAAATTGATTGAGTCTAGGGAGGTAAACCTTATCTTTTAGTGTCTTCCGAGAGGGAGGTTATTAGAGAACCCACTAGATGATAGCTTGGTCCAACAATGAAGGGGTTTTATTTTACCAGGTCATCAGAGTCCTAATGTTAAATCCTGTTTGGGAAAGGGGGCAGTATTTTCACACCTGGATGAAAAGCGTGCCCAAAGTAAACTGCCTGTTACTCAGGCCCAGAAGCTAGGATATGCATATAATTGGTAGATTTGGATAGAAAACACTCTAACGTTTCCAGCACTGTTAAAATAATGTCTGTGAGTATAACATAACTGATATGGCCTGCAAAAACCAGAGGAAAATCCATCCAGGAAGTGCCATTATTGAAAGCCTATCCACCATATAAAGGGATATGACCCAGATTGCATTCTCTATGGCTTTAGACATTGTTTCAGGCTTTTATTCTGAAAAATGAGGGAGAATGACCACTTTGAATGAGTGAACAGTGGAAAATCCCAGACCTGTATGGTGCGCGTGACCGAGAGTGCGCCTTTCGTTGTTTTTCCTTTATATTGACGACGCTATTGTCCGGTTGAAATATTATTGATTATTTAGACAAAAAACAACCTGAAGATTGATTAGCCACAGACCACAGACAAATTATTTTGTCCTGTTACTATGGAGAACCGGCCTCAGAACATTAAACATGAAATAAAGGGACTTCGGAACACTGGTTTGCATCAGCCACAATGGTGGTCATGACGATAGATGGAATATGAAAATGTATGTAACTTTTGTTTTGTTATTAAAGGTTAATAGATGACGTTATTACGAAAACATTGCAACATGAAGTGTTTTCCTAGTATATGTTTGATGTTTATACATTGTACTTTGTGTGGAACATGTCCAAATCAAAGGGAATGTTTTGGTAAAGATGAAATGGCAAGTTAGTTGTCTAAAATTGGATTTGAACCCAAATCTAGACCTTTGCCTCATTAACTTGGTACGCCCAGAGAATTGCCCAAAAGGCGGTTACTCCCACTTCTGACCCAAGGGTATAAAACCTGTGAGTATAGAATTTACAGAGAAGACTATGTGACCCAAGCTGCAGCCAAGGTCTAAAAAGTAAACAAACCCAGAACGCAACACAAGTTTGAAGACAAAGAAATCCTTTTCTACCCAAGCTACAGATGAGTAGCTGTTTCTAAGCGGGTTAATTTAAGCCGGACCCCCTTCGCATCCAATCCCAGCGAATCGTGGTATCTAAAATGTTTCATTCCTATGCTGTGAGATATGCTGTGAGCTCTGAGCTACAGAGCTGTCTGTCCTCAGAATACCCCTTCCAGAGCAAGGGTGAGGGAACAGACTCCTAAGCCAAAAGGACACTGACATCGGGAGGACGATCAGAAAGGTGCGCAGGAGAAATGCGTCATCGAGCAGCTGAACGATCCCCTGAACCGGAGGTCGGAGGTCTAACCCACATAATTACATCATTATATTCTGACCAATAAGAGCGGCAGTTTGGGGCAAGGCTACGGTTAGAATAGCATTGCTGACAAATTCACCCAAATGTATATTTCTCTCGTGTACTTTCTTTTTCCTTTCTCTCTTTGAAATCCCCATTTTGGGTAACACGCGTCATAGTGTGTTGGCCCGTTATACTAAGTTCTAATCAATAGCCTATAATGTGTTTTGTCTATGTGTAGCTTTTTAGTAAATAAATATTCAACTAAGATTGGTGTGGTACGAACTCATTGGTGAGACCCGGGTCCGTGCAGATTCACGGGCTATACGACATTCAGAACGAGATTGTAAGAGGTAACTGGTTAATTAGCGGTTGTTGTAAAATTGATATTCTGATATTCTTTGAGTTAATCTGGGAAATAGAAAGTCAATAAAAACAAATTTTCCCATGGTGCCCCAGGTTAATGAGTTAATAATTACTTGATTGAGTTAATCACGCAATTAACTTTTAATCCTTCGATGAACAAGCAGACAGAGGGCCAGCCAGTCCAGCTAGACAGCCAGACAGTCAGACTGACTGACTCATTGATAGGTTGGTTGGTTGGGTGTTCCATACCTTCTCTCCTTTCAGTCCAGTTACTCCATCCCGACCAGGCTCTCCAGGCAGGCCCGGGGTTCCATGGGTTCCGGCCAATCCTTGGTCTCCTTGCTCACCCTGGTCTCCCTAGCAACAGAGACACATGATGTTGTCATTAAAAACACTGCATTGTAATCAAAAACATGGATCTGGTCTGTGACTCGTACTTAAACATTCATAAATGAAGATTGATTTAACAACAGTCCAGGACAATAATTCAAGGTTACTGATTACAATGCACAAAGCTTCACCAAATTACTATTAGTCTGAATTAAACAAGTACCTAAACCCAGTAATACGTTAATTCTGGGTTTGTGATACCAGAGTGTTCGAAAGTAGTTTTGTTTATGACTACCAAGAAACACTATGTGTGACCCTGATTTAACCCACTGCAGTAAAATGTTTTTTGCTATTCAGAGACTTTTATAAAGAGCAACCTGACATAAATAACTGACCTTCTCTCCCCTTAGACCATCAAGACCTGGCACACCCTGTGTAAAGAGACAGGAGAAGACAGAAAAAGAGTGAGAGTGATACACACCAATAATAGTACACCCAAACCCACACACACACCCACTCCCACACACCTGTTCACGCCTCTACCTATTCAGATATAAAGCCCTGACAAAGTGCTAACCACTGAGGCACACACTACGTAATTAAGCAGTGTGAAACAGTAGTTTACCATACAAATGAGATGTATAGATCACTTTGGCTTATTCTGTGTTAGGTGGGGGATTACCTGTACACAGTTGAAGTCGGAAGTTTACAAACACTTCAGTTGGAGTGTTTAAAACTCATTATTCAACCACTCCACACATTTCTTGTTAACAAACTATAGTTTTGGCAAGTCAGGACATCTACTTTGTGCATGACACAATAATTTTTTCCAACAATAGTTTACGGTCAGATTATTTAATTTATAATTTACTGTGTCACAATTCCAGTGGATTAGAAGTTTACATACATTAAGTTGACTGCCTTTAAAATGCTTGGAAAACTCCAGAAAATGATGTCATAGCTTTAGAAGCTTCTGATAGGCTAATTGACAACATTTGAGTCAATTGGAGGTGTACCTGTGGATGTATTTCAAGGCCTACCACAAAACTCAGTGCCTCTTTGCTTGACATCATGGGAAAAACAAAATAAATCAGCCAAGACCACAGAAAAAACAGTGTAGACCTCCACAAGTCTGGTTTATCCCTGGGAGCAATTTCCAAATGCCTGAAGGTACCACGTTCAATTGTACAAACAATAGTACGCAAGTATAAACACCATGGGACCACACAGCAGTCATACCGCTCAGAAAGGAGACACATTCTGTCTCCTAGAGATGAACGTAGTTTGGTGTGAAACGTTCAAATCAATCCCAGAACAACAGCGAAGGACCTTGTGAAGATGCTGGAGGAAACAGGTACAAAAGTATCTATATCCACAGTAAAACGAGTCCTATATCGACATAACCTGAAAGCCCGCTCAGCAAGGAAGAAGCCACTGCTCCAAAACCGCCATAAAAAAGCCAGACTAGGGTTTGCAACTGCACATGGGGACAAAGATCGTAGTTTTTGGAGAAATGTCCAATGGTCTGATGAAAAAATAGAACTGTTTGGCCATAATGACCATCGTTATGTTTGGAGGAGAAAGGGGGGAGGCTTGCAAGCTGAAGAACATCATCCCATCGGTGAGGCACGGGGGTGGCAGCATCATGTTGTGGGGGTGTTTGCAGCAGGAGGGATGTGGATATACTGAAGCAACATCTCAAGACATCAGTCAGAAAGTTAAAGCTTGGTCGCAAATCAAATCAAATTGTATTTGTCACACACACATGGTTAGCAGATGTTAATGTGAGTGTAGCGAAATGCTTGTGCTTCTAGTTCCGACAATGCAGTAATAACCAATGAGCTTGTGGAAGGCTACCCAAAATGTTTGACCCAAGTTATTAAACAATTTAAAGGCAATGCTACCAAATTGAATGTATGTAAACTTCTGACCCACTGGGAATGTGATGAAAGAAATAAAATATGAAATAAATAATTCTCTCTACTATTTTTTGACCAATCATATCGAGTGGTTCCAATGACGAATTTGATGTCCCTGGTGACTTCAGCAAAGATGGCTGACAAAACATTATGGGGAAGCAAATGTATGTAGTTATAACGTCATAACGAGTCAAGCTAAAAATTTACAATTGAGAGGAATATGTTAGTTAATGTAGAGACAAAAGATTGTGCATATTTTTTTGTCATAAAGTTAATTTACTAAAATCGCTATTTAGCAAGTTTTTTTCATCCATATCCAATACCAGGTGTATCAAACTCATTCATTATAGTAAGCAGGGAGCAGGTTTCGAATCCTCAACATTCTAGCCCCGAAGTCCAGCACGTTATCGACTGTGCCCAAATTTATTCTTTGGGGTTAGGGCCGATTGTGGCTAAAAACACTGAGTCTTTAACGTGGAAAGGGGAAAAAGTATTATTATTATTTTTTCACAAGCTAGCAGGGTGAGCTATTAGCAGAACAATATACTATTCAACCTTCACTAAAGAATTGTCTAATAGCCGAGCTAGGGGGGAATCCCCCCCCCCCCCAACTTGCAACAAATCATTTTCAGGACTATCTAGAAAAAGCAGAGGAGATGCGCAATAGGTTTCTAAGATAGCTATTCTCCACAATGTGTGGATGAAGCTCTTAATTTGGCATTGGGGAAAACACGAGATGAACTGCTACAGAAACGACCCGCTAAAGCTAAGGAACACTTCGTAATGTTCACAACTACATACAGTATACTTTGAACTCACGAAAAGTGGGAGATGCGATCAAGAAACACTGCTATGTTCTATTTACGATATAAATTGTTCCATGCCAACTGCCAGCCACGAAAGAAAATCAGCCAAGCTCTTTTACGCCCTCTACCAAATGGTAGCTATAAATGCAGAGGATGCGCACAGTGCAACAATATGATGTGTCTGAATATTTCTGCCACCCACACAGGAAAACGGTTCCAAATATATGACATTATTACGTGTTCCACCATCCGTGTTATCTACATGATTAAATATCCATGTGGGCTGTGCTATGTACGTAAACCTCTTGTTCTCTCAAACAGAGAATCATTGAACATAAAAGTTTAATTAGGAGAAACGAAAGGGATTATCCAGTCGCAGTACATTTTAATTAATTAACAAAAACATGACATTTCTACCTTTAGATTTTGTGTCATAGAGAAAGTTAGGATATCAGACATGGGAGGTGATATAAATAATACTCTGAGTAAAAGAGAATGTTTTGGGATTTTCACCCTCCACACATTATTTCCAAAAGGTCTTAATGATGAAATGAACGTTTTGTTGTAAATTTGAACATAAATTATGCCCATATTTCAGATTAGTCCATACCTAATGGTTTATGAAAACTGGCTTGGTAGGTCGATGTACTCATTGTGGTATTTACAGACGTTTAATCCGTTTTATGTAATACTTTTTTTTTAAAATTCTGAAATGCATATTGTTATATTTGGTAGCACTTATTTGTTTTTCCCTCGCCTCCAACTACTTTCGATGCTTGGAATGGATGTGGGTGTGGCTAGGTCTACATAAGGGTGCTAATTTAAAAACCCACAAAAGCTCTGACGAAGGCCGTGAGGCCGACACATAAAGCTTATTAAAGATCAGTGATACGACCAAGAGCAGTGTGCGGGTTCCTCCACTTTTTCCTCATCTTATCCGGCTGTTGCCATGCACCTGCAAAAAGATAGCTCAAATGTGTGAGTGCTTTTTGAATTTGACTTTACAAACAACAGAAGGGCTTAATTGGAGTCTATTTCTTCGGAGCCTAGACCTATATAAAATAACTCAACTGATGGAGGTAAACTATGAGGCTTAACAGCCTAATAGAAGTAGGATTTTTTTTTTATCCGGCCTACTTACAATTGAAACTAGTCAAAAATGTTAAAACCTACATAAAACAATCATTTAAAGAAAAAAAGTCTGCACCTGTCACGGATCCCTCCGGAACTTACGCACACCTCACTGATTACTCCTTGTATAAGTTTGCCCTTTGGTTTCCATTGGGTTGTTGATTATTGTTCCAATGTCCATTGGACGTGTGTAGTGTTGTTGTGGCTTTCATGGCACGTGTATTGTGCAGAAGATTACGCATCTCGTCCCGTGTCATAATCATTGTGCGATTGTGTATTTATTCAAGGTACTCCTCACTCCTTTGTTTGGGTCTCAACCTTGTGTCTTGTATAGTGTTTGTTTGGTCTTTGTCCTCGTGCCTGTATATGGCACACTGTAATTTGGGTAAATAAAAACCCTATTACACATTCCTGTGCCTGTCTCCTGACCATTTATACCAACGTGACAGAATAATCTACCATTAAGGGAGACAGCAGGAATGGCCCGTCCGAGGACCCTGCGACTGGTCCGTCCGGCACCGCCACAATTTTGGCAGCTGCAACTGGGTCGTCTGACATCGCCACAACGGATCCGTCCGACAACACTACTTCAGCAGCCACAACTGGCCCGTCCGACGCCACCACAACGGTCCGTTCGACGCCACTGCTACTGATCCATCCGACGACTACGCAACTTTGGCTGCTGCATTGGGTCCTGATCGACCCGCACTGCGTTCCTGTGATCGTCCTCTAGACCAGTGTCGCTGCGCTGCTTGTGAAGCGCTTCAGGGGGGGGGGGAAGTATTGTCACGGATCCCTCTGGAACTTTCATAGAGCACACCTGGCCCCTATTCCCACTGATTGTATTTGTATAATGTGCCCTTTGTTCACCATAGTGCAGTGCATTATTGTTATGCCCCTCCTTCTGTAGTACAGACATGGCCTGCTCTCCCTGGTTTAAGGAGTTAGGCACTTTCCCATGTTTAGTACAGTATGTATTGTAGATGGCACAGTAGCCTAATAAACAAATAAACACATTTTGTTAATAAACTAATGATAAAAAATACTCTTTCAAAATGCAGTTGTACAGCACCATATTTTCCATTCCATCTGAACGGAAACCTTGAGGGTTTAGTTTTTCATGGAATAGAAACCCCATAACATTATTCAAATTAATTAAGAACTGCTAATTCCAGGATTTTTCTTAATTTTTACTATTTACTACATTATAGAATAATAGTGAAGACATCACAACTATGAAACAACACCGGTCTCCAGCGTGCCCTGCATTCTGTAGTACAGACATGGCCTGCTCTCCCTTATATAAGGAATTGGGCAATTTCCCATGTTTACTACAGAATGTAGATGGCACAGTAGTTTAACCTCTTCAACCTATGGGGGCGCTATGTCATTAATGGATAAAAAAACGTCCACGTTTTAAGCGCAATATTTTGTCACGAAAAGATGCTCGACTATGCATATAATTGGAAAACACTTTGATGTTTTCAAAACTGCAAAGATATTATCTGTGAGTGCTACAGAACTCATGCTACAGGCGAAACCAAGATGAAACCTCAATCAGGAAATGAGCAGAATTTTTGAGGCTCTGTTTCCCATTGTCTCCTTATATGGCTGTGAATGTGTGATGAATGAACCTAAGCTCTCTGCCGTTCGTCCAAGATGCCTGCAGCATTGTGACGTATTTGTAGGCATATCATTGGAAGATTGGCCATAAGAGACTACATTTGCCAGGGGTCCGCCCGGTGTCCTGTGTCGAAATGATTGCGTAATCTCTAGGTCCATGCGCGTTCCATTTCTTCAGAAGAGAAAGTCAACTGCCACGATGGATTTATCGTCGATAGATATGTGAAAAGCACCTTGAGGATTGATTCTAAACATCGGTTTGCCATGTTTCTGTCGATATTATGGAGTTAATTTGGAAAAAAGTTTGCGTTTTAATGACTTAATTTTCTTTTTTTTTCTTACCCAAACGTGATGGAGAAAACGGAGCGATTTGTCAACAAAAAGAATCTTTTTGTAAAAACTGAACATTTGCTATCTAACTGAGAGTCTCCTCATTGAAAACATCTGAAGTTCTTCAAAGGTAAATTATTTTATTTGAATGTTTTTCTGGTTTTTGTGAAAATGTTGCTTGCTGAATATCAGGCATAATACTATGCTAGGCTATCAATAGTGTTACACAAATGCTTGTTTTGCAATGGTTGAGAAGCATATTTTTGAAAATCTGAGATGACAGTGTTGTTAACAAAAGGCTAAGCTTGAGAGCAAATAGATTTATTTCATTTCATTTGCGATTTTCATGAATAGTTAACGTTGCGTTATGCTAATGAGCTTGCAGATAGATTTACACAATCCTGGATACAGGTTTCTTTCGTAGCTAAACGTGACGCAGAAAACGGAGCGATTTGTCCTAAACAAATAATATTTTTGTTAAAACTGAACATATGCTATCTAACTGAGTCTCCTCATTGAAAACATCTGAAGTTCTTCAAAGGTAAATTATTTTATTTGAATGTTTTTCTGTTTTTTGTGAAAATGTTGCCTGCTGAATGCTAACGCTAAATGCTATGCTAAATGCTATGCTAAATGCTATGCTAAATGCTACGCTAGCTATCAATACTGTTACACAAATGCTTGTTTTGCTATGGTTGAGAAGCATATTTTGAAAATCTGAGATGACAGTGTTGTTAACAAAACTCTAAACTTGAGAGCTAGCATATTGATTTCATTTCATTTGCGATTTTCATGAATAGTTAACGTTGCATTATGGTAATGAGCTTGAGGCTGTATTCACGATCCCGGATCCGGGATGGCTCGTCGCAACAAGTTAAAAAACAAATAAACACATTTCGTTAATAAAATAATGATAAAAGTTTATTTGTCGCATGCACCGATTACAACAGGTGTAGGTAGACCATACCGTGAAATGCATACTTACAGACTCTACCCAATGTTGCGAGAGAAAAAAGGTATGTGTGTGTGTGTGTGTGTGTGTGTGTGTGTGTGTGTGTGTGTGTGTGTGTGTGTGTGTGTGTGTGTGTGTGTGTGTGTGTGTGTGTGTGTGTGTGTGTGTGTGTAGTAAAGAAATAAAACAACAGTAAAAAGACATTTGAAAAAAGAGTAGCAAGGCTATACACAGACACATGTTAGTCAGGCTTATTGAGGTAGTATGTACATGTAGGGATCGTTAATGTGACTATGCATATATGATGAGCAGAGAGTAGCAGAAGCGTAAAAAGAGGGGTTGGTGGGTAGTATGTACATGAATGTAAAGTTAAACAGAGAGCAGCAGCAGCGTAAAAGAGGGGTTGGGGGGCGGCACACAATGCAAATAGTCCAGGTATGTCACGCCCTGGTCTTAGTATCCTGTCTTCTCTTTATTATTTTGGTTAGGCCAGGGTGTGACATCGGTGAATTATGTGTTTGTCTTGTCTAGGGGTTTTGTAGATTGATGGGGTTGTGTTTAGTATAGTAGCCGAGGTAAGTCTATGGTTGCCTTGAGTGGTTCTCAATCAGAGGCAGGTGGTTATCATTGTCTCTGATTGAGAACCATATTACATTTACATTTACATTTAAGTCATTTAGCAGACGCTCTTATCCAGAGCGACTTACAAACATATTTAGGCAGCCATATTCTTTAGGTCTCTTGTGGGTGATTGTTTCCTGTCTTTGTGTTTGTTGCACCAGATAGGGCTGTTTCGGTTTTTCACGTTTCTTGTTTTGTATATTGTTCATTTTTCCTCTTTCATTAAAGATGTATAAAGATAACCACGCTGCATTTTGGTCCTCCCCTCTTTCACCAGAAGAAAACCGTTACAAGGTAACCATTTGGTTACCTGTTCGGGAGTCTTATGGCTTGGGGGTAAACACTGTTGAGAACCCTTTTTGTCCTGGACTTGGCACTCCGGTACCACTTACCATGCGGTAGTAGAGAGAAAAGTCTATGACTGGGGTGGCTGTGGGTTTTTGACAATTTTTAGGGCCTTCCTCTAACACTGCCTGGTGTAGAGGTCCTGGATGGAAGGCAGCTTTGCCCCAGTGATGTACTGGGCAATACACTCTACCCTCTGAAGTGCCTTGCGGTCGGAGGCCGAGGGATGCTCTCGATGTTGCAGCTGTAGAACCTTTTGAGGATCTCAGGACCCATGCCAAATCTTTTTAGTTTCCTGAGGAGGAATAGGCTTTGTTGTGCCCTCTTCCCGACTGTCTTGGTGTGTTTGGACCAATCTAGTTTGTTGTTGATGTGGACACCAAGGAATTTGAAGCTCTCAACCTGCTCCACTACCGCCCCGTCGATGAGAATCGGGACGTGCTCGCTGCTCCTTTTCCTGTAGTCCACAATCATCTCCTTAGTCTTGGTTACGTTGAGGGATAGGTTGTTATTCTGGCACCACCCGTCCAGGTCTCTGACCTCCTCCCTATAGGCTGTCTCGTTGTTTTCGGTGATCAGGCCTACCACTGTTGTGTCGTAATTAATGATGGTGTTCGATGCATTCAGTGTTGAGGATCAGCGTGGCAGATGTGTTGCTACCTACCCTCACCACCTGGGGGTGGCCTGTCAGGAGGTGTTTTGTCCCAGAATCCTTAGCTTGGTGATGAGCTGAGAGGGTACTATGGTGTTGAACGCTGACCTGTAGTCAATGAATATCATTCTCACATAGGTGTTCCTTTTGTCCAGGTGGGAAAGGGCAGTGTGGAGTGCAATAGAGATAGCATCATCTGTGGATCTGTTTGGGCGATGTGCAAATTGGAGTGGGTCTAGGGTTTCTGGGATAATGGTGTTGATGTGAGCCATTACCAGCCTTTCAAAGCACTTCATGGCTACGGATGTGAGTGCTACGGGGCTGTAGTCGTTAAGGCAGGTTGCCTTTGTGTTTTGGGCACAGGGACTATGATGGTCTGCTTGAAGCTTGTTGGTATTACAGACTCAATCAGGGACATGTTGAAAATGTCAGTGAAGACACCTGCCAGTTGGTCAGCAAATGCCCGGAGCACACGTCCTGGTAATCCGTCTGGACACGCAGCCTGTTTAACCTCTTGCTCCTACCTGACACGCAGGCGTCCCATCTAGACATCTGGAAATGCAAATGCGCTATGCTAAATGCTAATAGTACTAGTTAAAACTCAAACGTTCATTAAAATACACATGCAGGGTATTGAATTAAAGCTACACTCGTTGTGAATCCAGGCAACAAGTCAGATTTTTAAAATGCTTTTCGGCGAAAGCATGAGAAGCTATTATCTGATAGCATGTAACACCCCAAAAGACCCGCAGGGGACGTAAACAACATAATTAGCATAGTCGGCGCTACACAAACCGCACAAATAAAATATAAAACATTCATTACCTTTGACCATCTTCTTTGTTGGCACTCCTAGATGTCCCATAATCACTATTGGGTCTTTTTTTCGATTAAATCGGTCCATATATAGCCTAGATATCGATCTATGAAGACTGTGTGATAAACGAAAAAAAATAGCGTCTTATAACGTAACATCATTTTTTTAAATAAAAAAAGTCAACGATAAACTTTCACAAAACACTTCGAAATACTTTTGTAATGCAATTTTAGGTATTAGTAAACGTTAATAAGCGATCAAATTAATCACGAGACGAAGTGTATTCTATAGGGGTACGTCTGGAAATAATGTCCGGGTAAATCTCAACCAAAATATCCGGTCGGAGACCTGAAGAAAAAGCCTGTCTCTTGTTCGTTTGACCAAGAAACAAAGACTAGGCAAATGACAAGACTGTTGACATCGTGTGGAAGCTGTAGGTACTGCAACCTCGGCCGCATTTATTGTGGTTCACCTTTGTCAATCGGTTGAAGTTGCGCATGGATATATTTTTCCATTTTCATTGATCAGATTTTTCTGCACTTTTCGATGAAACGCACGTTCTGTTATAGTCACAGCCGTGATTTAACCAGTTTTATAAACGTCTGAGTGTTTTCTATCCACACATACTAATCATATGCATATACTATATTCCTGGCCTGAGTAGCAGGGCGTTGAAATGTTGCGCGATTTTTAACAGAATGTTCGAAAAAGTAGGGGGTAGGAGTAACAGGTTAAAGGTCTTACTCACGTCGGCTACGGAGAGCGTGATCACACAGTCGTCCAGAACAGCTGATGCTCTCATGCATGCCTCAGTGTTGCTTGCCTCGAAGCGAGCATAGAAGTGGTTTAGCTTGTTTGGTAGGCTCGTGTCACTAGGCAGCTTGCGGCTGTGCTTCCCTTTGTAGTCTGTAATAGTTTGCACGCCCTGCCACATCCGACGAGTGTCGGAGCCGGTGTAGTATGATTCAATCTTAGCCATGTATTGACGCTTTGCCTGTTTGATGGTTCGTCGCAGGGCATAGCGGGATTTCTTGTAAGCTTCCGTGTTAGAGTCCCGCACCTTGAAAGCGGCAGCTATACCCTTTAGCTCTGTGCAAATGTTGCCTGTAATCCATGGCTTCTGGTTGGGGTATGTACGTACAGTCACTGTGGGGACGACGTCCTCAATGCACTTATTGATGATGTGGTGTATTCCTCAATGTCATCGGAAGAATCCCGGAACATGTTCCAGTCTGTGATAGTTTAGCATCTGCTTCATCTGACCATGTTTTTATAGACCAAGTCACTGGTGCTTCCTGCTTGAATTTTTGCTTGTAAGCAGGAATCAGGAGGATAGAGTTGTGGTCGGATTTACCAAATGGAGGGCGAGGGAGAGCTTTGTACACGTCTCTGTGTGTGGAGTACAAGTGATAGAGAATTTTTTTCCCCTGGTAGCACATTTATCACATTGATAGAGATTTGGTGGAACTGATTTAAATTACCCTGCATTAAAGTCTCCGGCCACTAGGAGCGCCGCCTCTGGCTGAGTGGATTCCTGTTTGCTTATTTCCTTATACAGCTGACTGAGTGCGGTCTTAGTGCCGGCATCTCTCTGTGGTGGTAAATAAACAGCCACGAAAAGTATAGCTGAGAACTCTCTAGGCAAGTAGTGTGGCCTGCAGTTTATCACAATCTAGAGACTTCCTTAGATTTCGTGCACCAGCTGTTGTTTATAAATATGCACAGACCGCCCCACCTCATCTTACCGGAGTGTGCTGTTCTATCCTGCCCGGTGCAGCATGTATCCCGCTAGCTGAATATCCATGTCATCATTCAGCCATGATTCCGTGAAGCATAGGATATTACAGTTTTTGATGTCCCGTTGGTAGGATATTCGTGATCTTACCTCGTCTAGTTTATTGTCCAATGATTGCATGTTGGCGAGTAATATTGACGGTAACGGCAGCATTCCTAGGTTTCTTCTGCGGGTACGGACGAGGCATCCGGCTCTTCGTCCTCTGCGTCGCTTCCTTTTGCGAATAATTGGGATGTCTGCCCTGTGGGGTGTTTGGAGAATATCGTGTGAGTCCTGCTTGTTGTTGTTGTTGATGAAATCTTTGTCTAATCCGAGGTGAATGATCGCTGTCCTGATATCCAGAAGCTCTTTTCTTCTGTAAGATACGGTTGCAGAAACATTATGTACAAAATAATTTACAAATATCGCGAAAACCCCCCCGCAAAATAGCACAATTGGTTAGGAGACCGTACAACGGCGGCCATCTCCTCCGGCGCCATTGTAACGAATTACTAAGGGAATTACTATGGGAATAAATATCCCTGACTTACAGAAATATTGGAAGAAAGTTGTCTAATGAAGGCAAATAATTTAGAATCCTCCAATCTTGTAGCCTACGTCCGACCGTCACGTTGTACATCGCCATATTTTCCATTCGTTCCTAATGGAACCCCTGAGGGTTTCATTTTTCTCTGAATAGAAACACCATAATATTAATCTAATTAATTAAGCCACATTTCTTAAAATCAATCCCATATACTATGTTATCACAAAAAAGGTTTTCAATTCTCAGGTAATGCCAATACGGAATACCATCAAATGCTTCTCAAAGATGTCCTTTGGTGGTTATACTAGCAATAACTTGCAGTAACAGGAAAAAATGGCTGAGAATTAAATGACGTGCCACAGAATTCTGCGGCAGCACGCAAGGTGCAATATGATGCAACTTTTAAAGGAGGAACCACTGTATACACTAAACTACATTCAGGTTGGTGTTTTGGTAGGTTTGACAGAGGCATGTGTATGTTGTTGGCTTGGTCATGTTAAACAAGCATCGTCAAACTTATGACAACCCTGGATAACGAAGTAAGCAGAGAAGCCTGTTGCAACTCTTATCCTGTCAGGTAGAGTGGTCTCACCTGTTTGCCATCGGCGCCCACTCCTGGAAGCCCGGGAGGCCCTGGAAGTCCAAGATCACCTGGGGTCCCTGCTAGCACTTTGACAATGGACGTCTCACTGCCCACCTCTGAGGCAGAAGACTGGCACACCTCACACGATGCACCCTGGGGTAGACGGGAGACACACTGGGTTAAGACGGGTGGCAAAACTCTCCTACACACCTGTGTGGACACATGGATAGCCATACTTTCATGTGTAGACATGCACGCTCACACACTTCACCTTCTCGCCCTTAGGACCTGGAGTTCCCAGACCAGGAATCCCTGCATCTCCCTGTCAAAATAATCAAATGACACAATATAACACAAGACAACACAACATAACACACTCTAACACAACACATTACACAACAACCTAACACAACACATAACACAACATATAACACAGCACAACATAACACTATACAACATTACACACTCTAACACACTCTAACCCAACATAACACAATATGGTGACATCAGCCAGTATTGGATGTAGTGTCTGTTATCTCCATCTCTCACCTTTATCCCCTTCAGTCCATCCTTGCCACTAGGTCCTCTGGGTCCAGTTTTGCCCTATCAGATAAATCGTTACAGTACATGTCATCACTTTATCTCCAAAGAGCATCGCAACCGCCAACTGAAATCATTTCTGCATCAGTAATTTCTGAGAAATATTTTATCATAATGGGTAACAACTATGAATATAAAGTATGAATATAAAGTATGAATATAAAGTATGAATATAAAGTATCAGTCACTGAAAAGAGTCTAGTGAAATCACTCTTAATGGTAGTCTACACTCACCGTTTTACCGTCAGCTCCTTTGCCACCAGCGTTACCCTGGAAACAAGATAAACTGTAATGTCAACAGAACTGTACAAATTGCTTTTGAACTAAATTGAATGGGTGAGATACATAAACACATTTATTCCATCAGTCTCTGCACTATGTCAAAACTCCTGTGTCCTACTTGGAACCTTACGCAGTACACACCTTTTCCCCTCCTAGCCCTGCCAGGCCAACGAGTCCAGCCTCCCCCTGTAAAGAACCAACAGAGTGGAGGAGTTACTTCTGGGTCAGATACACAGAAACAGGAACAACACAGGTACAAACAAACACACACACACCACAGGAGGCTGCTGATGGGAGGAGAGGAACAAAAGGAATGGCATCAAACACCTGGAAACGATGTGTTTGATGTATTTGAAGCCATTCCACCTATTCCGTCCAGCCATTACCACAAGGCCCGGAACTCCACAATTAACGTGCCACCAACCTCCCGTGACACACACAAGACAACACAACAGAACACACACTCACACATTCATTTCCAAAAAACACACATTCACCTGTTCTCCCTTCTGTCCCAGCCCAGGTTCTCCTTTCTCTCCTTTGAGTGTCAGAGTTTGTTTCATAGCAACCATGTTGGCACCAGGTATTTCACCCAGGGTGGGGCACACAGCACATGCGTCACCCTTTTCCCCTTTGACCCCATCCGATCCCACCTCTCCCTGCCAAGCACACAGACACACATCATAACAGTGAGTCAGATTAGTGATACCACCCACTAATAGGCATGCTTCCTTTAAGGTGTATCGTCTAAAGTGGTGTCCAAACAGATCAGATTGTATAATGTGATGTCCAAACAGATTACTTTAATGTGGTGTCCAAACAGATCACTTTAATGTGTTGTCCAATGTGGTATCTAATGTGGTATCCCTAACAGATCAGTTATTCTAATGTGGTGTCCCTAACAGATCAGTTAGTCAACTATATCTAATGTAGTGTCCATAACAGATCAGATAATCAACTATATCTAATGTAGTGTCCAAACAGATCAGTCTGTCTAATGTGTTGTCCAAACAGATTAGTTTAATGTGGTGTCCAAACCGATCAGTTAGTCTTCTGTTGAGTGCAAACAGATCAGTTAATCTCATGTGGTGTCCCTAGCAGATCAGTTAAATAACAATATCTAAAGTAGCATCCCTAACAGATCAGATAATCAACTATATCTAATGTGGTGTCCCTGACGGATCAGTTCATCAACTATATCTAATGTGATGTCTCTAACAGATCAGTTAATCAACTATATCTAATGTGATGTCCCTAACAGATCAGTTATTCTAATGTGGTGTCCCTAACAGATCATTTATTCAACTATATATAGCGTGGTGTCCCTGACGGATCATTTATTCAACTATATATAGTGTGGTGTCCCTAACAGATCATTTATTCAACTATATATAGTGTGGTGTCCCTAACAGATCATTTATTCAACTATATATAGTGTGGTGCCCCTAACAGATCATTTATTCAACTATATATAGTGTGGTGTCCGTAACAGATCATTTATTAAACTATATATAGTGTGGTATTCCTAACAGATCAGACAATCAACTATATCTAATGTGGTGTCCCTAACATATAATTTATTCAACTATATCTAATGTGGTGTCCCTAACAGATCGTTTATTCAACTATATATAGTGTGGTGTCCCTAACAGATCATTTATTCAACTATATCTAATGTGGTGTCCCTAACAGATCTGTTAGTCAACTATATCTAATGTGGTGTCCCTAACAGATCATTTATTCAACTATATCTAATGTGGTGTCCCTAACAGATCATTTATTCAACTATATCTAATGTGGTGTCCCTAACAGATCATTTATTCAACTATATATAGTGTGGTGTCCCTAACAGATCTGTTAGTCAACTATATCTAATGTGGTGTCCCTAACAGATCTGTTAGTCAACTATATCTAATGTGGTGTCCCTAACAGATCTGTTAGTCAACTATATCTAATGTGGTGTCCCTAACAGATAATTTATTCAACTATATCTAATGTGGTGTCCCTAACAGATCTGTTAGTCAACTATATCTAATGTGGTGTCCCTAACAGATCTGTTAGTCAACTATATCTAATGTGGTGTCCCTAACAGATCATTTATTCAACTATATCTAATGTGGTGTCCCCTCAACATATCTAAGTTGGTCAATCTTTGTCTAATGTGGTGTCCCTAACATTTATTCAATATATAATGTGGTGTTTTTTTATGTGGTGTCCCTAACATATAATTTTCAACAACTAATGTGGTGTCCCTATCAACTATATATAGTGTGGTGTCCCTAACAGATCTGTTAGTCAACTATATCTAATGTGGTGTCCCTAACATATCAGTTAGTCAACTATGTCTAATGTTTTGTCCCTAACAGATCAGTTATTCAGCCATAGAGGAGACGCTGGCCTCAATATAGCTGTCATGTCACAACATGATCTGTGGTTTGGGATGGGGAAGGCTGCTAAATAATTACAGTATGTGGTTACAGGCACAGCATGGTGTCCCTAACAGATCTGTGTGTAATGTGTGTCCCTAACAGATCTGGAACCTAATTGGTGAAAGCACTTGTTTGTCTATATACACAGTGCTTTCGGAACATATTCATACCCCTTGACTTTCCCCACATTTTGTTACGTTACAGCTTTATTCTAAAATGGATTTTAAAAAAAAACATCTATTTACACACAATACCCCATAATGACAAAGCGAAAACAATTTTTGTTGGAGTTTTTGCAAATGTATAAAATAAATAAACATAAATACCATATTTACATTAGTATTCAGACCCTTCGCTATGAGCTTTGAAATTGAGCTCAGGTGCATCCTGTTTCCATTGATTGCCCTTGAGATGTTTCTACAACTTGATTGGAGTCCACCTGTGGTAAATTCCATTGATTGAACATGATTTGGAAAGTCACACACCTGTCTACATGAGGTCCCACAGTTAACAGAGCAAAAACCAAGCCATGTCCGTAGAGATGCGAGATAGGATTGTGTCGAGGCACAGATATGGGGAAGGGTATCAACACATGTCTGCAGCATTGAAGATCCCAAGAACACAGTGGCAAAACTGAGCAATCGGGGAAGAAGGGCCTTGGTCAGGAAGGTGACCAAGAACTAAATGGTCACTCTGATAGAGCTCCAGAGTTCCTCTGTGGAGATGGGAGAATCTTCCAGAAGGACAGGTCTCTGCAGAACTCCACCAATCAGGCCATTATGGTAGAGTGGCCATACGGAAGCCATTCCTTAGGAAAAGGCACATGGCAGCCCAAAAGGCACCTAAAGACTCCCAGACCATGAGAAACAAGACTCTCTGGTCTGATGAAACCAAGATTGAACTCTTTGGCCTGAATGCCAAGTGTCACATCTGGAGGAAACCTGGCAAAATCCCTACGGTGAAGCATGGTGGTGGCAGCATCTTGCTGTGGGGATGTTTTTCAGCGGCAGAGACTTGGAGACTAATCAGGATCGAGGCAAAGATGAATGGAGGAAAGTACAGAGAGATCCTTGATGAAATTCTGCTCCAGAGCGCTCAGGGCCTCGGACTGGGGGCGAAGGTTCCCCTTCCAACAGGACAACGACCTATGGATCTATGGAGACACCTAAAAATATATGTGCAGCAACGCTCCCCATCCATCCTGGTAGAGCTTGAGAGGATCTGCAGAGAAGAATGTGAGAAACTCTCCAAATACAGGTGTGCCAAGCTTGTAGCATCATACCCAAGAAGACTCGACGATGTAATCTCTGTCAGAGGAGTGTCAACAAAGTACTAAGTAAAGGGTCTGAATACTTATGTAAATGTGACATTTTCCTTTTTTACAAATTAGCAAACATTTCTATAAACCTGTCTTTGCTTTGTCATTATGGGGTATTGTGTGTAGATTGATGAGGGGAAAAACAATGATTTAATCAATTTTAGAGTAAGGCTGTAATGTAACAAAATGTGGAAAACAGTCAAGGGGTTAGAATACTTTCCGATGGCACTGTACGTATGTGTCTGTGTGTACATTTCCACTTGAGTCATTTAGCAGACGTTCTTATCCAGAACACCTTTTCACCAAGTCGGTTCGGGATTCAAACCCGCAACCTTTTGGTTACTGGCCCACTACTCTGAACCGCTCGGCTAACTGCCTTCCTTGGTATACTGGTGTGTATGCACCTACAGTATATGAGTGTGTGTGCGTGCGTGTGTGTGTGCACAGTTGAGTTAGAGGCTGTATGTATCCCATTCTCAAAGGACATGAATGAAACATGAGATATAAAGGAACTCTGTACCTTCTCTCCCGCCTTCCCATCTGATCCTTGAAGACCCTGATGAACAGAAGACAGGAGATGAGGAGGGAGGAGAGAAGAGGAGAGGAGGAGAAGATGAGATAACAAATATTTCTAGCTTTAAATGAGCATTTCTGAATTCCTTGATGACTATATTAAACATAAATCACTATATGCACATCTTGCAGAGTGCACCTTTAAAGGGTCAAAGGTTAAGCTTTAGGGGTGCTATATATCTTACCGGGAGGCCAGGGTCTCCTATCCCAGGCTCTCCTTTGGGCCCTGTCTTCCCCTGGAGGGCTACAGTGTTGCCCAGGTCTTCAGACAGGACGGGACACAACTCACACGGGTCACCCTGTGAGACAGACACACAGAGTAAAAGAGAGTCAGAGATGTACGGACACAAACCCACAGATGTAGAAAAACAAACCCACAGATGTAGAAACACAAACAGTCACAGATGTAGAAGCACAAGCAGTCACAGATGTAGAAACACAAACCCACAGATGTAGAAACACAAACAGTCACGGATGTAGAAACACAAACAGTCACAGATGTAGAAGCACAAACAGTCACAGATGCAGAAACACAAACAGTCACAGATGTAGAAGCACAAACAGTCACAGATGTAGAAGCACAAACAGTCACAGATGTAGAAACACAAACAGTCACAGATGTAGAAGCACAAACAGTCACAGATGTAGAAGCACAAACAGTCACAGATGTAGAAGCACAAACAGTCACAGATGTAGAAACACAAACAGTCACAGATGTAGAAACACAAACAGTCACAGATGTAGAAGCACAAACCCACATATCTAGAGAAGTATAGATACACACACGACAAGTCAATTATATACAGATATTTAGAGAGAAAATCACGATAATTCAAGCTGGGTCACTGAGGGTAAGTCACCTTATCTCCTTTACCGCCACCAGGACCCCTAGGACCCTGAAAACACAACAGCAATACATTATAGTAGAGCATTATGATTAGGTTTCAAATTACACGCTGACTAACATGACTGACTAACATGACTAAAGGACTAATTGACTAACTGGCTAACATGACTAATGGAGTAACACAACTAACAGACTAACATGACTAACATTACTAACTTACTAACATAACTAGCATGACTAGCTGAATAACATGACTAGCTGACTAACATGACTATCTGATTGACATGACTAATGGACTATCATGACCAACTGACTAACATGACTAACTGACAAACATGACAAACTGACTAACATGACTAAATGACCAACTGACTAACATGACTAACTGACTAACATGACTAACTGACTAACTGACTAACATGACAAACTGACTAACATGACTAAATGACCAACTGACTAACATGACTAACATGACTAACTGACCAACTGACTAACATGACTAACTGACTAACTGACCAACTGACTAACATGACCAACTGACTAACATGACCAACTGACTAACATGACTAACTGACCGGATGACTAACGTGACTAACTGACTAACTCACAAACATGACAAACTGACTAACATGACTAAATTACTAACTGACTAACATGACTAACTGACTAACATGACTAACTGACCAACTGACTAACATGACCAACTGACTAACATGACTAACTGACTAACATGACTAACTGACCAACTGACTAACATGACCAACTGACTAACTAATGACTAACTGACTAACATGACTAACTGACTAACTGACTAACTGACCAACTGACTAACATGACTAACTGACTAACATGACTAACATGACCAACTGACTAACATGACTAACTGACTAACTGACTAACATGACTAACTGACTAACATGGCTAAATAACCAACTGACTAACATGGCTAAATGACTAACATGACTATCTGATTGACATGACTAATGGACTATCATGACCAACTGACTAACATGACTAACATGACTAAATGACTAACTGACTAACATGGATAAATTACTAACTGACTAACATGACTAACTGACTAACATGACTAAATGACTAACTGACTAACATGGATAAATTACTAACTGACTAACATGACTAACTGACTAACATGACTAACTGACTAACATGGCTAACATGACTAACTGACTAACATGGCTAACATGACTAACTGACTAACTGACTAACTGACCGACTGACTAACATGACTAACATGACTAACTGACTAACATGACTAACATGACAAAATTACCAACTGACTAACATGGCTAAATGACTAACTGGCTAACATGACTAACGAGACTAACAGACTAACGTGACTAACATTACTAGCATACCTAACACGACTAGCTGACTAACATGACTAACTTACTAAAAAACAAAACAGTTTTCTGAACGCATCCTGTACTCACAGGATCCCCTGGCTCTCCATCTTTCCCTGGTGTCCCAGAATCCCCCTGGGACAGGAAGAGAGGAACAAGAAATAGTAACCATAACAACAGTTGTAACATTCCAGAAATGTACATTGTTGTGGGATGTGTTATTATCAAACAATATAGTCTGCATACTTCATATACTGCAGCCTTCAAAGTTTCGAAGTAGAATTTAATTGGATTTAAAATAATACCGCAGAATTTTTTTACCTTTTCTCCATTCGATCCAGGTGGTCCTCCTGGGGTTCCCTAGGAACAAAATAAAACACAAAAAAGAGCTGAGCAACTATCCCCCTCTCTAAATGTCTTTCACTTTCTCTGTCTACCAGAGCCCAACAAGAACAGACGCACTCACACACAGGCTCTGCTCTAGAAGCTTTTTGGTTTCAGTCAAGGGTAACATACTGTGTCTTCACTAAGATGTGTTAGAGGTGGATTTATACA
>NC_060181.1:15821600-15874100 GCF_021184085.1 Oncorhynchus gorbuscha | reverse complement strand
TATATCCTCCCCTTTCTGTTGTCTCCCTCTCAGCTTTATATCCTCCCCTTTCTGTTGTCTCCCTCTCAGCTTTATATCCTCCCCTTTCTGTTGTCTCCCTCTCAGCTTTATATCCTCCCCTTTCTGTTGTCTCCCTCTCAGCTTTACATCCTGACCTTTCTGTTGTTCTCCCTCTCAGCGTTACATCCTGACCTTTCTGTTGTTCTCCCTCTCAGCTTTATATCCTCCCCTTTCTGTTGTGTCCCTCTCAGCTTTATATCCTCCCCTTTCTGTTGTGTCCCTCTCAGCTTTACATCCTCCCCTTTCTGTTGTCTCCCTCTCAGCTTTACATCCTCCCCTTTCTGTTGTTCTCCCTCTCAGCTTTACATCCTCCCCTTTCTGTTGTCTCCCTCTCAGCTTTACATCCTCCCCTTTCTGTTGTCTCCCTCTCAGCTTTACATCCTCCCTTTCTGTTGTCTCCCTCTCAGCTTTACATCCTCCCCTTTCTGTTGTGTCCCTCTCAGCTTTACATCCTCCCCTTTCTGTTGTTCTCCCTCTCAGCTTTACATCCTCCCCTTTCTGTTGTTCTCCCTCTCAGCTTTATATCCTCCCCTTTCTGTTGTTCTCCCTCTCAGCTTTACATCCTGACCTTTCTGTTGTTCTCCCTCTCAGCTTTACATCCTCCCCTTTCTGTTGTTCTCCCTCTCAGCTTTACATCCTGCCCTTTCTGTTGTCTCCCTCTCAGCTTTACATCCTCCCCTTTCTGTTGTTCTCCCTCTCAGCTTTACATCCTCCCCTTTCTGTTGTTCTCCCTCTCAGCTTTATATCCTCCCCTTTCTGTTGTTCTCCCTCTCAGCTTTACATTCTCCCCTTTCTGTTGTTCTCCCTCTCAGCTTTACATCCTCCCCTTTCTGTTGTTCTCCCTCTCAGCTTTACATCCTCCCCTTTCTGTTGTTCTCCCTCTCAGCTTTATATCCTCCCCTTTCTGTTGTTCTCCCTCTCAGCTTTACATCCTCCCTTTCTGTTGTTCTCCCTCTCAGCTTTATATCCTCCCCTTTCTGTTGTGTCCCTCTCAGCTTTACATCCTCCCCTTTCTGTTGTTCTCCCTCTCAGCTTTACATCCTCCCCTTTCTGTTGTGTCCCTCTCAGCTTTACATCCTCCCCTTTCTGTTGTTCTCCCTCTCAGCTTTATATCCTCCCCTTTCTGTTGTCTCCCTCTCAGCTTTACATCCTCCCCTTTCTGTTGTTCTCCCTCTCAGCTTTATATCCTCCCCTTTCTGTTGTTCTCCCTCTCAGCTTTACATCCTCCCTTTCTGTTGTCTCCCTCTCAGCTTTACATCCTCCCCTTTCTGTTGTCTCCCTCTCAGCTTTATATCCTCCCCTTTCTGTTGTTCTCCTCTCAGCTATACATCCTCCCCTTTCTGTTGTTCTCCCTCTCACACTCATCCTCTCCCGCTCATCCTCTCCCTCTCACACTCATCCTCTTACACTCATCATCTCACACTCATCTTCTCCCTCTCACACCCATCCTCTCCCTCTCACACCCATCCTCTCCCTCTCACACCCATCCTCTTCCTCTAACACCCATCCTCTCCCTCTCACACCCATCCTCTCCCTCTCACACTCATCATCCCCCTCTCACATCCTTCCTCTCCCTCTCACACTCATCATCTCCCTCTCACATCCTTCCTCTCCCTCTCACACCCATCATCTACCTCTCACATCCTTCCTCTCCCTCTCACACTCATCATCTACCTCTCACATCCTTCCTCTCCCTCTCACACTCATCATCTCCCTCTCACATCCTTCCTCTCCCTCACACCCATCCTCTCCCTCTCACACCCATCCTCTCCCTCTCATACCCATCCTCTCCCTCTCACATCCTTCCTCTCCCTCTCACACTCATCATCTACCTCTCACATCCTTCCTCTCCCTCTCACACCCATCCTCTCCCTCTCACACCCATCCTCTCCCTCTCACACCCATCCTCTTCCTCTAACACCCATCCTCTCCCTCTAACACCCATCCTCTCCCTCTAACACTCATCATCTCCCTCTCACATCCTTCCTCTCCCTCTCACACCCATCCTCTCCCTCTCACACCCATCCTCTTCCTCTAACACCCATCCTCTCCCTCTAACACCCATCCTCTCCCTCTAACACTCATCATCTACCTCTCACATCCTTCCTCTCCCTCTCACACCCATCCTCTCCCTCTCATACCCATCCTCTCCCTCTCACACTCATCATCTACCTCTCACACCCATCCTCTCCCTCTCACACCCATCCTCTCCCTCTCACACTCATCATCTACCTCTCACATCCTTCCTCTCCCTCTCACACCCATCCTCTCCCTCTCATACCCATCCTCTCCTTCTCACACCCATCCTCTCCCTCTCACACTCATCATCTCCTTCTCACACCCATCCTCTCCCTTTCACATTCATCGTCTCCCTCTCACACCCATTCTCTCCCTCTCATACCCATCATCTCCCTCTCACACTCATCATCCCCCTCTCACACTCATCCTCTCCCTCTCACATTCATCCTCTCCCTCTCTCATTCATCCTCATCCTCTAACACCCCCACTCACAAACACTGCACAGTGAAACACAACAGACACACGCTGCACAGTGAAACACAACAGACACACGCTGCACAGTGAAACACCACAGTACAAATAAGTATGTAAAAGCTATGCCTCTGCTAATCTAATCATAAGAATGAAGAAGGATGGTAGTTCTGGTCACAGGCAATGGAGAGAGAGGTCAAAGAGAGGAGGGGAATGACGTGGCAGAGAGAGAGAGAGAGAGGTCAAATAGAGGAGAAGAATGACATGGCAGAGAGAGAGGGAGAGAGGTCAAAGAGAGGAGAGGAATGACATGGCAGAGAGAGAAAGAGAGGTCAAAGAGAGGAGAGGAATGACAGCAGAGAGAGAGAGAGAGGTCAAAGAGAGGAGAGGAATGACATGGCAGAGAGAGAGAGAGGTCAAAGAGAGGAGAGGAATGACATGGCAGAGAGAGAAAGGGAGAGAGAGGTCAAAGAGAGGAGAGGAATGACATGGCAGAGAGAGAGAGAGAGGTCAAAGAGAGGAGAGGAATGACATGGCAGAGAGAAAGGGAGAGAGAGCTCAAAGAGAGGAGAGGAATGACATGGCAGAGAGAGAGAGAGAGGTCAGAGGAGAGGAATAACATGGCAGAGAGAGAGAGAGGGGTCAAAGAGAGGAGAAGAATGACATGGCAGAGAGAGAGAGAGCTAGGTCAAAGAGAGGAGAGGAATGACATGGCAGAGAGAGAGAGAGAGAGGTCAAAGAGAGGAGAGGAATGACATGGCAGAGAGAGAGAGCTAGCTCAAAGAGAGGAGAGGAATGACATGGCAGAGAGAGAGAGAGAGGTCAAAGAGAGGAGAGGAATGACATGGCAGAGAGAGAGAGCTAGCTCAAAGAGAGGAGAGGAATGACATGGCAGAGAGAGAGAGAGAGGTCAAAGAGAGGAGAGGAATGACATGGCAGAGAGAGAGAGAGGTCAAAGAGAGGAGAGGAATGACATGGCAGAGAGAGAAAGGCAGAGAGAGGTCAACGAGAGGAGAGGAATGACATGGCAGAGAGAGAGAGAGGTCAAAGAGAGGAGAGGAATGACATGGCAGAGAGAGAGAGAGGTCAAAGAGAGGAGAGGAATGACATGGCAGAGAGAGAAAGGCAGAGAGAGGTCAACGAGAGGAGAGGAATGACATGGCAGAGAGAGAGAGAGAGGTCAAAGAGAGGAGAGGAATGACATGGCAGAGAGAGAGAGAGGTCAAAGAGAGGAGAGGAATGACATGGCAGAGAGAGAAAGGCAGAGAGAGGTCAACGAGAGGAGAGGAATGACATGGCAGAGAGAGAGAGAGAGGTCAAAGAGAGGAGAGGAATGACATGGCAGAGAGAGAGAGAGGTCAAAGAGAGGAGAGGAATGACATGGCAGAGAGAGAAAGGCAGAGAGAGGTCAACGAGAGGAGAGGAATGACATGGCAGAGAGAGAAAGGCAGAGAGAGGTCAACGAGAGGAGAGGAATGACATGGCAGAGAGAGAAAGGCAGAGAGAGGTCAACGAGAGGAGAGGAATGACATGGCAGAGAGAGAAAGGCAGAGAGAGGTCAACGAGAGGAGAGGAATGACATGGCAGAGAGAGAAAGGCAGAGAGAGGTCAACGAGAGGAGAGGAATGACATGGCAGAGAGAGAAAGGCAGAGAGAGGTCAACGAGAGGAGAGGAATGACATGGCAGAGAGAGAAAGGCAGAGAGAGGTCAAAGAGAGGAGAGGAATGACATGGCAGAGAGAGAGAGAGGTCAAAGAGAGGAGAGGAATGACATGGCAGAGAGAGAGAGAGAGGGGGAAGGAAGGGATTGAACACCTTCACATCCCCCTCCTGTATCCCCCTGTCCTTCCCTCTATCATTCTGTCTATCACTTACCTCTATCTCTACTTTCGCTGTATCCTTTGCTCTTTCTTTCGCTCTGTACCATTTTATCATCTCTCTCTCAGCTTCTCACTTTCTGTCATCTCTCTCTTTCTCTCTCCCACTCTCTCTCTCATCAGCCTCTCTCTTTCTGTCATTTCTCTCTCGTCAGCTTCTCTTTCTGTCATCTCTCTATCGCTCTCATCAGCTCCTCTCTCTCTGTCATCTCTTTCTCCCTCTCATCAGCTTCTCTCTTTCTGTCATCTCACTCTCTCATCAGCTTCTCTCTTTCTGTCATCTCACTCTCTCATCAGCTTCTCTCTCTCTGTCATCTCACTCTCTCATCAGCTTCTCTCTCTCTGTCATCCTGCTTCTAAATTTCATTGGTCTAACAACATCCAATGAGAAAACCAACCATCACCACCTCCACCATCATGCAAGCAGGAAGTGACATCAAAGTTGACAAAGAGAAGAAAATATACAAAGGAAGTGGTCAGAGACTTACAAGCATCAGAGAGTCCTACAAGCATCACACAACCACACAGTGTTCAGATGGAAAGGAGACGGGGGTTATCAGTACATATACAACGAATCACTGTTCTAAACACAGTCACACACTAGTAGATCTACAGATCTATGGTCATCTATCTATCTGTCTCTGGCGATCTCTACTATGGCATGGAGTGGAGAGAACACACAGCCAGACCCCCAGCAGTGTACCCCTGGTAGGAGCACCAACTAAAGGGCAATGAAGGGGGATGAGAGGGGTTTACCTTTCTGCTGTTTTCTGGCCTCGGTTCTGCTTGCTGCCTGGCTACAGTCAAACTAAGACAGAAAAACATGAAGCACCAAGCATGATGAAGCACCAAGCATGATGAAGCACCAAGCATGATGAAGCACCAAACATGATGAAGCACCAAGCATGATGAAGCACCAAGCATGATGAAGCACCAAACATGATGAAGCACCAAGCATGATGAAGCACCAAGCATGATGAAGCACCAAACATGATGAAGCACCAAGCATGATGAAGCACCAAACATGATGACGCACCAAGCATGATGAAGCACCAAACATGATGAAGCACCAAACATGATGAAGCACCAAGCATGATGAAGCACCAAACATGATGAAGCACCAAGCATGATGAAGCACCAAACATGATGAAGCACCAAGCATGATGAAGCACCAAGCATGATGAAGCACCAAGCATGATGAAGCACCAAGCATGATGAAGCACCAAACATGATGAAGCACCAAACATGATGAAGCACCAAACATGATGAAGCCCAACCCAGACAACATACAAAACAAACAAAACAAAAGCAAACAAAGAGGCAATGAATTAACAATGTACCATCCAGCAACAGACGGCTAGTCAGTTACTCACAGACATCCAATTAACAATGTACCATCCAGCAACAGACGGCTAGTCAGTTACTCACAGACATCCAATTAACAATGTACCATCCAGCAACAGACGGCTAGTCAGTTACTCACAGACATCCAATTAACAATGTACCATCCAGATACAGACGGCTAGTCAGTTACTCACAGACATCCAATTAACAATGTACCATCCAGCAACAGAAGGCTAGTCAGTTACTCACAAACATCCAATTAACAATGTACCATCCAGATACAGATGGCTAGTCAGTTACTCACAGACATCCAATTAACAATGTACCATCCAGCAACAGACGGCTAGTCAGTTACTCACAGACATCCAATTAACAATGTACCATCCAGATACAGACGGCTAGTCAGTTACTCACAGACATCCAATTAACAATGTACCATCCAGCAACAGAAGGCTAGTCAGTTACTCACAAACATCCAATTAACAATGTACCATCCAGATACAGACGGCTAGTCAGTTACTCACAGACATCCAATTAACAATGTACCATCCAGATACAGACGGCTAGTCAGTTACTCACAGACATCCAATTAACAATGTACCATCCAGCAACAGAAGGCTAGTCAGTTACTCACAAACATCCAATTAACAATGTACCATCCAGATACAGACGGCTAGTCAGTTACTCACAGACATCCAATTAACAATGTACCATCCAGCAACAGACGGCTAGTCAGTTACTCACAGACATCCAATTAACAATGTACCATCCAGATACAGACGGCTAGTCAGTTACTCACAGACATCCAATTAAAATGATGAATGAATAAATAAATACATAAATACATATGAATTAGAAGACTGATATATGATTCGATAAAACATCTGACAGCAAGCCGAGGCCAAACATGTGAAGTCCAGGCCAAAGGTCAGTGAGTACCAGAGGAACAGGTCATTTATAAAGAAAGTAGAATTGTTCTTGGTTCTGATGAGGCAACAGTGGGCTTTGAGTCTCTAAACCAGCCAGGAGCTATCAGGGATCAGGTGGTCACTCACAAGATACGATCAAGCCTCCCTCCCTCCCTCCCTCCCTCCCTCCCTCCCTCCCTCCCTCCCTCCCTCCCTCCCTCCCTCCCTCCCTCCCTCCCTCCCCCTCCCTCCCTCCCTCCCTCCCTCCCTCCCTCTAACCCTGAAGTGGAATAATAAACCAGGTTTGTGTAGCAGTAATAGGGGTCTTCAAAGGGACTTAACCAGTGAATGCATCACATATACAATCTATTAAAAGCTACGGATTGCTAACAAATGAGAGATCAGACAACCACTGTAGTCCAATGCAGCACGGCCTCTGCAGTCCTTTGCAGGGTTACGTTCTAGTTTCCCTAAACAGTTCCAATGAGTGACCCTGCCCTTTTCTTCCTCACCTCCTAATTGTCCCAGGGACACTCAATGAGTCACGTTAACATCACGTTAACTTTAGTGCTCATCGGAGCTAGTGTTAGCTTCATCTCCTCATTGATAGAGCCAGGGAGAGCTAGCACGCTCTGCTAAGCTAACGCTAGGCTACGCTACACTACACTGCACCAGCCCTTGGATATTTATGTTCAGTTTGTGTGGAAGGGAGAAAACAGATGATGAGTTTGTACTGGGCGCAGAGAAAGGGGGCATACAAATCATTTTTTAAAACGCTAATGAGAGGAAACAATTATTAAATTAATGCCTCAATTGTGGGCTGAGTTTAGGGGGAAACAAACAAGGAAATTAGGGGAGGGAGAGGAGAAATGTCAGGCCATGAGGACGAATGGAAAAGCGAATGAGATGGAGGGAAGGTTGAAGAGGACAAAAAAAGAGAGAAAGAGAGATTAAGATACGTTAGAGCCCTTTAGCTCCATGCCAGAACATTTCGTTAAGGACCTAAGGAGTACAGTCAAATTTCCCTCACTGACTCAATAACCCTGGGATCCTTGTCATTGGAAATTACACGTCACAGCATTGTCACTATGATTGGCACAATTTCCCTTTGCAGCAGCAACACTATTGCTAGCATTTCAATAGCATTTTAAACAGGTCAACATTCACAAGGCCGCAGGGCCAGGTGGATTACCAGGACGTGTACTCAGAACATGCACAGACTAACTGGCAAGTGTCTTCACTAACATGTTTCAACCTCTCCCTGACTGAGTCTATAATACCTACATGTTTCAACCTCTCCCTGACTGAGTCTATAATACCTACATGTTTCAACATGTCCCTGACTGAGTCTATAATACCTACATGTTTCAACCTCTCCCTGACTGAGTCTATAATACCTACATGTTTCAACATGTCCCTGACTGAGTCTATAATACCTACATGTTTCAACCTCTCCCTGACTGAGTCTGTAATACCTACATGTTTCAACATGTCCCTGACTGAGTCTATAATACCTACATGTTTCAACCTCTCCCTGACTGAGTCTATAATACCTACATGTTTCAACATGTCCCTGACTGAGTCTATAATACCTACATGTTTCAACCTCTCCCTGACTGAGTCTATAATACCTACATGTTTCAACCTCTCCCTGACTGAGTCTATAATACCTACATGTTTCAACCTCTCCCTGACTGAGTCTATAATACCTACATGTTTCAACCTCTCCCTGACTGAGTCTATAATACCTACATGTTTCAACCTCTCCCTGACTGAGTCTGTAATACCTACATGTTTCAACATGTCCCTGACTGAGTCTATAATACCTACATGTTTCAACATGTCCCTGACTGAGTCTATAATACCTACATGTTTCAACCTCTCCCTGACTGAGTCTGTAATACCTACATGTTTCAACCTCTCCCTGACTGAGTCTATAATACCTACATGTTTCAACATGTCCCTGACTGAGTCTATAATACCTACATGTTTCAACCTCTCCCTGACTGAGTCTGTAATACCTACATGTTTCAACATGTCCCTGACTGAGTCTATAATACCTACATGTTTCAACCTCTCCCTGACTGAGTCTATAATACCTACATGTTTCAACATGTCCCTGACTGAGTCTGTAATACCTACATGTCCCTGACTGAGTCTATAATACCTACATGTTTCAACATGTCCCTGACTGAGTCTATAATACCTACATGTTTCAACATGTCCCTGACTGAGTCTGTAATACCTACATGTTTCAACATGTCCCTGACTGAGTCTATAATACCTACATGTTTCAACCTCTCCCTGACTGAGTCTATAATACCTACATGTTTCAACCTCTCCCTGACTGAGTCTATAATACCTACATGTTTCAACATGTCCCTGACTGAGTCTGTAATACCTACATGTTTCAACCTCTCCCTGACTGAGTCTATAATACCTACATGTTTCAACATGTCCCTGACTGAGTCTATAATACCTACATGTTTCAACCTCTCCCTGACTGAGTCTATAATACCTACATGTTTCAACATGTCCCTGACTGAGTCTATAATACCTACATGTTTCAACCTCTCCCTGACTGAGTCTATAATACCTACATGTTTCAACATGTCCCTGACTGAGTCTATAATACCTACATGTTTCAATCTCTCCCTGACTGAGTCTATAATACCTACATGTTTCAACCTCTACCTGACTGAGTCTATAATACCTACATGTTTCAACATGTCCCTGACTGAGTCTGTAATACCTACATGTTTCAACCTCTCCCTGACTGAGTCTATAATACCTACATGTTTCAACATGTCCCTGACTGAGTCTATAATACCTACATGTTTCAACCTCTCCCTTGAGTCAACATGTTTCAACATGTCCCTGACTGAGTCTATAATACCTACATGTTTCAACCTCTCCCTGACTGAGTCTATAATACCTACATGTTTCAACATGTCCCTGACTGAGTCTGTAATACCTACATGTTTCAACCTCTCCCTGACTGAGTCTATAATACCTACATGTTTCAACATGTCCCTGACTGAGTCTATAATACCTACATGTTTCAACATGTCCCTGACTGAGTCTGTAATACCTACATGTTTCAACATGTCCCTGACTGAGTCTATAATACCTACATGTTTCAACCTCTCCCTGACTGAGTCTATAATACCTACATGTTTCAACATGTCCCTGACTGAGTCTGTAATACCTACATGTTTCAACCTCTCCCTGACTGAGTCTATAATACCTACATGTTTCAACATGTGACTGAGTCTATAATACCTACATGTTTCAACCTCTCCCTGACTGAGTCTATAATACCTACATGTTTCAACATGTCCCTGACTGAGTCTATAATACCTACATGTTTCAACCTCTCCCTGACTGAGTCTATAATACCTACATGTTTCAACATGTCCCTGACTGAGTCTATAATACCTACATGTTTCAATCTCTCCCTGACTGTGTCTATAATACCTACATGTTTCAACCTCTACCTGACTGAGTCTATAATACCTACATGTTTCAACATGTCCCTGACTGAGTCTGTAATACCTACATGTTTCAACCTCTCCCTGACTGAGTCTATAATACCTACATGTTTCAACATGTCCCTGACTGAGTCTATAATACCTACATGTTTCAACATGTCCCTGACTGTTAATCACATGTTTCAACATGTCCCTGACTGAGTCTATAATACCTACATGTTTCAACCTCTCCCTGACTGAGTCTATAATACCTACATGTTTCAACCTCTCCCTGACTGAGTCTATAATACCTACATGTTTCAACATGTCCCTGACTGAGTCTGTAATACCTACATGTTTCAACCTCTCCCTGACTGAGTCTATAATACCTACATGTTTCAACATGTCCCTGACTGAGTCTATAATACCTACATGTTTCAACCTCTCCCTGACTGAGTCTATAATACCTACATGTTTCAACATGTCCCTGACTGAGTCTATAATACCTACATGTTTCAACCTCTCCCTGACTGAGTCTATAATACCTACATGTTTCAACATGTCCCTGACTGAGTCTATAATACCTACATGTTTCAATCTCTCCCTGACTGAGTCTATAATACCTACATGTTTCAACCTCTACCTGACTGAGTCTATAATACCTACATGTTTCAACATGTCCCTGACTGAGTCTGTAATACCCATGTTTCAACCTCTCCCTGACTGAGTCTATAATACCTACATGTTTCAACATGTCCCTGACTGAGTCTATAATACCTACATGTTTCAACCTCTCCCTGACTGAGTCTGTAATACCTACATGTTTCAACATGTCCCTGACTGAGTCTATAATACCTACATGTTTCAACCTCTCCCTGACTGAGTCTATAATACCTACATGTTTCAACATGTCCCTGACTGAGTCTGTAATACCTACATGTTTCAACCTCTCCCTGACTGAGTCTATAATACCTACATGTTTCAACATGTCCCTGACTGAGTCTATAATACCTACATGTTTCAACATGTCCCTGACTGAGTCTGTAATACCTACATGTTTCAACCTCTCCCTGACTGAGTCTATAATACCTACATGTTTCAACCTCTCCCTGACTGAGTCTATAATACCTACATGTTTCAACATGTCCCTGACTGAGTCTATAATACCTACATGTTTCAACCTCTCCCTGACTGAGTCTATAATACCTACATGTTTCAACATGTCCCTGACTGAGTCTATAATACCTACATGTTTCAACCTCTCCCTGACTGAGTCTATAATACCTACATGTTTCAACCTCTCCCTGACTGAGTCTATAATACCTACATGTTTCAACCTCTCCCTGACTGAGTCTATAATACCTACATGTTTCAACCTCTCCCTGACTGAGTCTATAATACCTACATGTTTCAACCTCTCCCTGACTGAGTCTATAATACCTACATGTTTCAACCTCTCCCTGACTGAGTCTATAATACCTACATGTTTCAACCTCTCCCTGACTGAGTCTATAATACCTACATGTTTCAACCTCTCCCTGACTGAGTCTATAATACCTACATGTTTCAACATGTCCCTGACTGAGTCTATAATACCTACATGTTTCAACATGTCCCTGACTGAGTCTATAATACCTACATGTTTCAACCTCTCCCTGACTGAGTCTATAATACCTACATGTTTCAACATGTCCCTGACTGAGTCTATAATACCTACATGTTTCAACCTCTCCCTGACTGAGTCTATAATACCTACATGTTTCAACCTCTCCCTGACTGAGTCTATAATACCTACATGTTTCAACCTCTCCCTGACTGAGTCTATAATACCTACATGTTTCAACCTCTCCCTGACTGAGTCTGTAATACCTACATGTTTCAACCTCTCCCTGACTGAGTCTATAATACCTACATGTTTCAACCTCTCCCTGGCTGAGTCTATAATACCTACATGTTTCAACCTCTCCCTGACTGAGTCTATAATACCTACATGTTTCAACCTCTCCCTGACTGAGTCTATAATACCTACATGTTTCAACCTCTCCCTGACTGAGTCTATAATACCTACATGTTTCAACCTCTCCCTGACTGAGTCTGTAATACCTACATGTTTCAACGTCTCCCTGACTGAGTCTGTAATATCTACATGTTTCAAGCAGACCACTCAGGTCCCTGTACCCAAGAACACTAAGGTAACCTGCCTAAATGACTACCGACCCGTAGCACTCACATCTGTAGTCATGAAGTGCTTTGAACGGCTGGTCATGACTCACATCAAAACCATCACCCTGGAAACCCTAGACCCACTCCATTTCGCATACCGCCAAACAGATCCACAGATGACGCAATCTCAATCGCATTCCACATGGCCCTTTCTCACCTCGACAAAAGGAACACCTATGTGAGAATGTTGTTCATTGACTACAGCTCAGCGTTCAACATCATAGTGCCCACAAAGCTCATCACTAAGCTAAGGACCCTGGAACTAAACACCTCCCTCTGCAACAACACATCTGCCACGTTGATCCTCAACACAGGGGCCCCTCAGGGGTGCGTGCTCAGTACCCTCCTGTACTCCCTGTTCACCCATGACCAATTGTCCAAGCACGACTCCAACACCATCATCAAGTTTGCTGATGACACAACGGTGGTAGGCCTGATCACCGACAATTATGAGACAGCCTACAGGGAGGAGGTCAGAGACTTGGCAGTGTGGTGCCAGGACAACAAACTCTCCCTCAATGTGAGAATACAAAGGAGATGATCGTGGACACAGGAAAGGAGGGCCGAACAGGCCCCCATTAACATCGACGGCACTGTAGTGGAGCGGGTCGAGAGTTTCAAGTTCCCTTGTGTCCACACCACCAACAAACTATCATGGTTTAAACTCGTGAAGAGGGCACAACATCGCCTTTCCCCCCTCAGGAGACTGGCTAGATTTGGCATGGGTCCCCAGAACCTCTGAAAATTCTACAGCTGCACCATTGAAAGCATCCTGACCGGTTGCATCATCACCTGGTATGGCAACTGCTTGGATTCCGACCGCAAGGCGCTACAGAGTAGTGCATACAGCCCAGTACATTACTGGGGCCAAGCTTCAAGTCCAGGTCCAAAAGCCATAAGACTGCTGAACAATGAATCAGATGGCTACATAGACTATTTACATTGACCCCCCCCCCCCTTTGTTTTTACACTGCTGCTACTCTCTGTTTATTATCTATGCATAGTCACTTTACCCCCACCTACATGTATATATTACTTTGACTAACCTGTACCCCTGCACATTGACCCGGTACCGCTGCTGACTGTATATAGCCTTATTATTGTTATTTCATTGTAATTGTTTAACTTTAGTTTATTTAGTAAATATTTCCTTAACTCTAATTTTTTAAAACTGCAATGTTGGTTAAGGGCTTTTAAGTAAGCATTTCATGGTAAGGTCTACTACACCTGTTGAATTTGGCACGTGACAAATTGTATTCTATTTGAATAACACAGTCATAGATAGATAAACAGTGGAAAACACTGGAACCAAACCTAAAGTTCAGATGAAGTCTGCTACTCACCCCATGCTATACATGTCTGTAACATGGTAACATGGATCTGACCTACAGTTGACAGATTGATTCATTGATAAATCGATTGTTTAATTGGTTCATTTGTTCTTATAATCAAAACAAATACACATGCCTTATCAACATCACTGCAGAGAGAAAATGCATCCATTTCAAATCACCATGGATAAAAACACAATCAAGTAGAAGTACTTATTTCCTCTCTGCCCCACTGAGCTCTACACAGCTCTGAAACATCATCTGTCTGTCTGGAGAGACCAGAACACGCTTCATTTCCCTCACAGCAAATCAGAGTGAGAGGAAGAAACACAGCCCATTTGAGAGATGAAATATGCATCAGCTCGGCTGTCGTACCGTACGGCTGAGCACACCCACACACACATACAGTACACATACACACACATACACGCAGACTCACATACACACACACAAAAACACACACACACACACAAACACAACAAATACACACACAAACTTAGAGTGCATCTGTCACCGCTTGGCTGGTGACTGCACTCACCTTTCGAACCCTGTGTAACAGAGAGAGAGAGATGGAGAGAGAGAGGTAGACAGAGAGAGATAGTGAGTGGGGAGAGAGAGCTAGGGTGAGACAGGGTAGAGGTTGAGATAGAGAGAGAGACCAGACAGAGGTTTGAGAGAGAGAGAGAGAGAGAGAGAGAGAGAGAGAGAGAGAGAGAGAGAGAGAGAGAGAAAGAGCAAGATGTTGAGATAGAGAGAGACAAGACAGAGGTAGAGAGAGAGAGAGAGAGAGAGAGAGAGAGAGAGAGAGAGAGAGAGAGAGAGAGAGAGAGAGAGAGAGAGAGAGAGGTAGGGTCAGAGAGAGCGACAGAGAGAGTGCAACAGACAGAGAGGATAGAGGTAGCGACAGAGCAAGAGAGACATGATAGACGTAAGGACAGAGAGAGACACAGGATAGAGGTTGGGACAGAGCAAGAGAGACATGATAGAGGTAAGGACAGAGAGAGACAGGATAGAGGTTGGGACAGAGAGCGACACAGAGAGAGAAAGAGAGAGAGAGAGAAAGGATAGAGGTAGGGGCAGAGAGATAGAGAGAGGATAGAGGAGAGCGAAAGAGAGTAAGAGACATACAGTATGTAACGCAAAGTGATGGAGATGGAGACTGAAACGATGTGCAGCCATTCTGAACCTAAGCATCAGTGCAGATGCTCCCACTAATACATATTTCAGTAGGCAGTCTACCCATTTCTCGCACCTCCCTCTCTCTTTTCGATACTGCACCAGCCACGGGACCCGCAGGGTTCGTTTGTAGTGTCTCCATTACCGAGGCTAGATTGAACAGGGGACTCCATCCATTTGCAACCATATGAGCCCCGCCGTGGCGAATAGCTATCTGGCTAGCAGCTCTGTCATCACTTAGAGATGAACTGTTTTTCAGACGGCACTAGCCGTAGCACGATACAGAGAAAAAGAGAGAGAGAGAGAAAGAGAAAGAGAGAGAGAAATTAGGGGATTGTAAGAGATGGATTGAATCTGAGTAGGTAGATGTCTGGTAATGCTCGAGACCACTAACAAGCCCACCGCTCTAATCAGCCTCAAGATTGGATATGATGGGGAAACAGAATAGGAGTGTATGTGTGTGTTTGCTTGTTTATGTGGAATTTGTGAGTAGGTTTGTCGGAGTGTATGTGTTTGTCTTGCGAGTTTGTGTGTGTGTGTGTATGTTTGTGTGTCTCTCTCTGTGTGTGTGTGTGTGTGTGTGTGTGTGTGTGTGTGTGTGTGTGTGTGTGTGTGTGTGTGTGTGTGTGTGTGTGTGTGTGTGTGTGTGTCTCTGTGTTTGTGTTTGTGTGTGTGTGTGTGTGTGTGTGTGTGTGTGTGTGTGTGTGTGTGTGTGTGTGTGTGTGTGTGTGTGTGTGTGTGTGTGTGTGTGTGTGTGTGTGTGTGTGTGTGTGTGTGTGTGTGTGTGTGTGTGTGTGTGTGTGTGTGGTCAAGTAGGGACTGTGTGTGTGTGATGGTATGAGTGCTGTGCCAGTGTTTGTCTGTTTGTCAGTGTGTGTGTATGTGTGCAGTAGCTCCTATGTGTGTGTGTGTGTGTGTGTGTGTGTGTGTGTGTGTGTGTGTGTGTGTGTGTGTGTGTGTGTGTGTGTGTGTGTGTGTGTGTGTGTGTGTGTGTGTGTGTGTGTGTGTGTGTGTGATTTGTCTGGTATCCACTTTTCTGTTCAGTGGCTAGCCTATTGGCAGACCCCACCTTTCCAAAATGGGGAATTCTCTTCTGACACCCGCATCCATTAACTCCTCACACACATTTGCTTTCTTACCGTTGACCAATAACAGGCCTCCCCCCCATACAGATCACATGGTGCCAGGTCTGTTTCAGTGCCTGCCTTTATCTCTGCTAGTTTATAGAGAAACAGTTTATGCGGGGGATTATAAACATTTTACTCATTTAACAGATGCTCTTATCCAAAGAAATTTACAGGATTAAGTGCATTGCTCAAGGGCACAGACAGATGTTTCAACTAGTTGGCTTGGGATTCGAACCAGCAACATTTCAGTTCCTGGCCCAATGCCCTTTGCTGCTAGTCTACCTGCTGCACAACAATAAACCTGTTTGATTGTTTCATTGGCTTATTATGGATGGATTCATCACTTACATTTAAATGGGTTTGGGTCTTATTTAGGTCGGGTCACTGAAATAGGTACAACACCTGTATAGGTTCACGTCAAAATGGCCAACGTTATGTCCCACCTACGTGGCAGATTGGCACCCAGTCCAAAATCAACCCCAACCCCTATCAACCCCAACACCTATCAACCCCAACCCCTATCAACCCCAACCCCTATCAACCCCAACCCCTATCAACCCCAACCCCTATCAACCCCAACCCCTATCAACCCCAACCCCTATCAACCCCAACCCCTATCAACCCCAACCCCTATCAACCCCAACCCCTATCAACCCCAACCCCTATCACCCGAACCCCTATCACCCGAACCCCTATCATCCCAACCCCTATCACCCGAACCCCTATCACCCGAACCCCTATCACCCGAACCCCTATCAACCCGAACCCCTATCAGCCCCAACCCCTATCACCCGAACCCCTATCACCCGAACCCCTATCAACCCCAACCCCTATCAACCCCAACCCCTATCAACCGAACCCCTATCATCCCCAACACCTATCAACCCCAACCCCTATCAACCCCAACCCCTATCAGCCCCAACCCCTATCAGCCCCAACCCCTATCAGCCCCAACCCCTATCACCCCAACCCCTATCAACCCCAACCCCTATCAGCCCCAACCCCTATCACCCGAACCCCTATCACCCGAACCCCTATCACCCGAACCCCTATCAACCCCAACCCCTATCAACCCCAACCCCTATCAACCCCAACCCCTATCAACCCCAACCCCTATCACCTGAACCCCTATCATCCGAACCTCTCTATAACTAGAGTAGATGAATGTACATCACACAGCAAATGCTCAATCTTCCTGATGGCTAGGATATGTTTCCACCATCTTGCATCCACCTATCCAATCTTTCTCCACCAGGTAAAGTGGCTAGGAGTTCATTTGGCCTGGGTTGTGTCCTAAATGCCACCCTGTTCGCTATATAGTGATCCAAAGTTGTGCACTATTAATGAGAATAGGGTGCAATAGAGGATGCAGGACAACATCATGCACCCTGGACAACACCATTCAATCTGGACAACATCATTCACCCTGGACAACACCATTCACCCTGGACAACACCATTCACCCTGGACAACACCATGCACCCTGGACAACACCATTCACCCTGGACAACACCATTCACCCTGGACAACACCATTCACTCTGGACAACATCATTCACCCTGGACAACAACATTCACCCTGGACAACAACATTCACCCTGGACAACAACATTCACCCTGGACAACAACATTCACCCTGGACAACAACATTCACCCTGGACAACAACATTCACCCTAGACAACATCATTCACTCTGGACAACATCATTCACCCTGGACAACATCATTCACCCTGGACAACACCATTCACCCTGGACAACACCATGCACCCTGGACAACACCATTCACCCTGGACAACACCATTCACCCTGGACAACACCATTCACTCTGGACAACATCATTCACCCTGGACAACAACATTCACCCTGGACAACACCATTCACCCTGGACAACAACATGCACCCTGGACAACACCATTCACTCTGGACAACACCATGCACCCTGGACAACACCATTCACCCTGGACAACACCATTCACTCTGGACAACACCATTCACCCTGGACAACACCATTCACCCTGGACAACACCATTCACCCTGGACAACACCATTCACCCTGGACAACAACATTCACCCTGGACAACACAATTCACCCTGGACAACACCATTCACCCTGGACAACACCATTCACTCTGGACAACAACATTCACCCTGGACAACAACATTCATCCTGGACAACAACATTCACCCTGGACAACACCATTCACCCTGGACAACAACATTCACCCTGGACAACACAATTCACCCTGGACAACACCATTCACCCTGGACAACACCATTCACTCTGGACAACAACATTCACCCTGGACAACAACATTCATCCTGGACAACAACATTCACCCTAGACAACATCATTCACTCTGGACAACATCATTCACCCTGGACAACATCATTCACCCTGGACAACACCATTCACTCTGGACAACACCATTCACCCTGGACAACACCATTCACTCTGGACAACATCATTTACCCTGGACAACAACATTCACCCTGGACAACAACATTCACCCTGGACAACAACATTCACCCTGGAGAACAACATTCACCCTAGACAACATCATTCACTCTGGACAACATCATTCCCCCTGGACAACAACAGAGGAACAGTTGAAAGGTTGTAACCATACTAATGTCAACAACACCACCACACCAATAGGGGGAATCGCTCATCTTTAGGGACTTCAAACACATTAACGGCACTGTGGGGAGAGCTAAAGCTGAGGAGAGGTTCTACTAAAGGGGTCATTGAAAGGTTAGAGGTTAAAGGGCTCTACTGTTTGTGTGTTGTTTAGCATGCTTACGTTGACTCTCTTTGTAAACCAGGGACATTCTGTGCGCTAACGACGGCTCAGTTTGCCTCAGAGGCGGGGGAGGCAGCACCTGTGAGGGGGAACACAGGCCTCTGTGATTAGTGCAGAGGTTAAGGGTCAAGGGTCAGGGATTAGGTGATACGGGATATAGAGGGTGTTTGGCACTTTGGGGATCGAGGCTGTTTTAAGACAATTGGGTGTTATCGTGGTTAGTAGTTGAGGTAGATGTGATTATTGTGGTAGCCTGTAAAGAAAAGGATCGTTATACTGGGGGTTTGTTAAACTATTTGTTGTATATTTGTTTCTGACAAGAGATTCACTCAAAGCGTTTTCAAAGATACAGCTTTTTACTTGGTCTTTATTCAAACCTAATTGACCCGTTTTCCTTTCCAAGGGAAAGCTTGTTTGACAATTTTATTTCCTCAAGTCACTTACAGTTAAATATAGGAAAATATGTCTCTAGTCTCCCCTTTAAAACAAGTGAGTTTGAACACACTCACAACTTTCAACCGGTCTCTGGTTATGTACTAAGATTTGTGTTTTAATATGGTTAACGATACTTGAATCCTCTAGTACACACACTTAATTCCCTTCATGACAGGATAATGTGATGTAATTATATGTGTCCCGCTAAAGGAGAGTACACCATGTTCATGTTTGGAGAGAGTTTAGAGAGTGGATGTGGGAATGGCTGAGAGAGTCACCAGCTGTCACAGGGCTAAGACAAGCAGATATCACACTGATTATAAGGCATGTACGTCTTTACCAGAGCTGTAATTATAGACTAATAATCTCCATTCATCTATTGAGTAGTAGAAAAAGCCCCAACACACACACACACACACACACACACACACACACACACACACACACACACACACACACACACACACACACACACACACACACACACACACACACACACACACACACACACACACACACACACACACACACACAGATCTTTCACAATTCAGACAAATACACAAACTTGCAAATGCACACCCGGGTCTTCACACACACACACACACACACACACACACACACACACACACACACACACACACACACACACACACACACACACACACACACACACACACACACACACACACACACACACACACACACACACACACACACACACACACACACACACACACACACACACACGCACACACACGCACACATATACACACGCGCGCACAATCACACGCACACACACACACACACATACAGTTCATCACCATAATTGCTCTACAGTAAGCCTGAGTGTCTGGGTGGGTTCAGAAGAAGCGTTGTGTTGACAGCTACGGATGCTGGAGTCATGCTGGCTTGTCAAAGGGCTGACTTTAATACCATATCAGGGCAATTATTCACTTCTTAAGTGCACTGTCTACTTACTCTATGCCAATGGAGCAGTACAGCGAAACACATCCCCCACACCCTGTTCTTTATCAAATGCACATATCTTAGTCTGTGTGGGGGTGCTGTGTTTGTGTGTATATGTGTGTGTGTGTGTGTGTGTGTGTGTGTGTGTGTGTGTGTGTGTGTGTGTGTGTGTGTGTGTGTGTGTGTGTGTGTGTGTGTGTGTGTGTGTGTGTGTGTGTGTGTGTGTGTGTGTGTGTGTGTCACGTGTGTAGAATTAACGGACCAAATCGTAGCGTGCGTAGAGTTCCACATGTTTAATAAATGAACCTCACAAAAACAATACAGAACAAACGAAACGTGAAGAACTGGAGTGCTCACAGGCACTACATAAAAACAAGATCCCACAAAGCACAATGGGAAATGGCTGCCTAAATATGATCCCCAATCAGAGACAAAGGTAAACAGCTGCCTTTGATTGGGAACCATACCAGGCCAACATAGATTTACAATAACCTACATAACGCCCCCTAGTCACACCCCGAACTAACCCCCGGTGCGGGGCGAAGTACCCACTCCTCTCACAGATCCGCCCGCTTCGGTGGCGACTCTGGTGCGAGGATCATCGCCTGAAGCTCCGGACCGTGAATCGTCTCCGGAGACTCCGGATCGTGGATGGTCGCAGGAAGCTCCAGACCGTGAATCGTCTCCGGAGACTCCGGAACGTGGATGGTCGCAGGAAGCTCCAGACCGTGAATCGTCGCCGGGGACTCCGGACCGTGGATCGTCGCCGGAGGAACCGGACCATGGATCGTCGCCGGGGACTCCGGACCGTGGATCATCACCGGAGTAAGTTCCGGACCGTTGGTCGTCTCAGGAGGTTCCGGACCGTGGACCATCTCAGGAGGTTCCGGACCGTGGACCGTCTCAGGAGGTTCCGGACCGTGGACCGTCGCCGAAAGCTCCAGCCTGGGAACTGTCCCCCGGAAGCTCTGGACTGGGAACTGTCGCCGGAAGCTCTGGACTGGGAACTGTCGCCGGAACTTCTGGACTGGGAACTGTCGCCAGAGGTCTGGAACATAGAGCTGGCACAACGCTTCCTGGACAAATGACCACCTTTCAAAGGCAAGTGCGGGGACCTGGCACAGGACACACTGGGCTGTGAAGGCGCGCTAGAGACACAGTGCGTAGAGCCGGCGCAGGATGTACTGAACCCTGGAGAAGTACTGGAGACCAGGAGCGCTGAGCCGGCACAACCCGTCCTGGACAGATACCCACTTTAGCACGACAAGTGCGAGGAGCTGGCACAGAACGCACCGGGCTGTGAAGGCGCACTGGAGACACTGTGCGTAGAACCGGACAACATGGCACCTGAACCACACGGTGACTACAGTGAGTTGGTTCTGGTTCCCACCTTGGCTCCGCCAACCACCCCGTGTGACACCCCCCAATTATTTTTTGCCGCGAACCCCGGTGTTGTCGTTGTTGCTCCCTCGCTGCCTCCGTCTTCTCCCATGGAAGGCCATCCTTTCCGGCCAGGATCTCCTCCCACGTCCAGGATCCCTTCCCATCCAATATTTCCTCCCACCTCCAGGATGTCTACTCCTCCTGGGTACGTTGCTTGGTCCGTTGTTGGAGGGATCTTCTGTCACGTTGTTCATAATAATGATGATCGGACCAAGGTGCAGCGTGCGTAGAGTTCCACATGTTTAATAAATTAAACTCACCAAAACAACACAGAACAAACAAAACGTGAAGAACTGGAGTGATTTTCGTAACTGTGTCTTTGCAGTTTTTTTTATATCGCTGTGGTAGTATTTTCACAAATACTTGGTCAAATTTCACATCTTTTAGTACAAAACTCAAAACATGACATAATTATTATTTCGTTTTACCTCAAGGACATTTTCTATTGACTAAGTACAACAAACAAAATCACAGAGTAACTTTTCCACCAAGCCTAATCAGTATTTCATTTACAAACACCTTTCATATAAAATAACTGCCTTTCACAATGCAATGCTCACAATGCTTGTCATATGATTCTCTTCTAATTTGTTTCAATACATTTGACCATCACTTACAGTAATCCAACTGTACTTAATGTTTACTCACTAAACCATTTGATAAACTTATAGATTTTAAACTGGTTTGTCTACTATATATGGATTTGAGACCTACATAAATAAAAGGTTTGTAAAGTATAAACATCTAAAGACCATGATAACATAAATGAAAAGTAAATTATAAACATCTAATGTTTGATAACCATAAAGTACTGTAAATTATAAACATCTAAATGACATGTATGATACATAACCATACATAATAATAAATTATAAACATAATGACATGTATGATACATGTAAATTATAAACATCTAAATGACATCTATGATACATGATAACCATACATAATGACTACTGTAAATTATAAACATCTAATGACATGTATGATACATGATAACCATACATAATGACTACTGTAAATTATAAACATCAAAATGACATCTATGATACCTGATAACCAAACATAATGACTACTGGTTATTGCTGATGGTTTCACATAGTGGTAACCACAATTGATCACCATATACAGTAGAAGGGGTGTTTGAACACTTTCAACATGGAGGAGATAGACAGCAAGGGAGAGGAAGAAATCAAAGAGCTCATGGACAAGGGGCCCCTCAGAGAGGTGGTCATGGACCCCAACAAAGAGGTGGGCATGGGCCACGACAAAGAGGTGGGCATGGGCCACGATAAAGAGTAGGGTATGGACCATGATAAAGAGGTGGGCATGGACCCTGACAAAGAGCTGGGCATGGACCACGATAAAGAGGTGGGCATGGACCCTGACAAAGAGCTGGGCATGGACCACGATAAAGAGCTGGGCATGGACCCTGACAGAGAGGTGGGCATGGACCACGATAAAGAGGTGTGCATGGACCCCGACAAAGAGGTGTGCATGGACCCCAACAAAGAGGTGTGCATGGACCCCAACAAAGAGGTGGGCATGGACCCCGACAAAGAGGTGGTCATGGACCCTGACAAAGATGTGGTCATTGACCCAAACAAAGAGGTGGGCATGGACCCTGACAAAGAGGTGGGCGTGGACCCTGACAAAGAGGTGGACATGGACCCCAACAAAGAGGTGGGCATGGACCCCAACAAAGAGGTGGGAATGGACCCCGACAAAGAGGTGGGCATGGACCCTGACAAAGAGGTGGGCATGGACCACGATAAAGAGCTGGGCATGGACCCTGCCAAAGAGGTGGGCATGGACCACAATAAAGAGGTGGGCATGCACCCTGACAAAGAGGTGGGCATGGACCCCGACAAAGAGGTGGGCATGGGCCCCGTCAAAGAGGTGGGCATGGACCACGATAAAGAGGTGGGCATGGACACCGACAAAGAGGTGGGCATGGACCATGATAAAGAGGTGGGCATGGGCCCCGTCAAAGAGGTGGACATCAGAGAGAGGGAGGCAGGCGGCAGGGAACTGTCGGTTCTAGTCCGGGCCATCATCGGTGACCATGTGGTTAACAGAGGCCTTACCATGGCAGAGGCTGCCAAATTAGTTCACCACAATCTGAAAGATCAACTGTCAATTCGATCATGAGAAGATTACACCAAGAAAACCAGTAAGTCTGCATGATATGAATATTGTACAGAAAATGAACATTGTAATGCATGTAAATTCACAAACCAAAGCATGATCTATTGACAGTATACTCTGTTCTACCCTCAGAAGACCCCATGGTGGTGGCCGTGTGCTGACTGATCAGCAGGAGTGGGCAGTGGTGGAAATGATGAGGGCCAGGAATGACATACGTCTGTCTGAAAGAAAGCAGGGCATTGAGGAGAACGATGACACCTTTGCCAATGTGGGTGATGGTACTTGATGCTGCTATCTTTGGTGATGAAGCGAGCTTCAACCTGGCCAAAACATTGCGCCGTGGTTGGAACCTCATCGGTCAATGGGTGACCGTCCAATTGCCTGGACAACGTGGGGGAAACATCTCTATGTGCGCAGCTATCTCTGAAGATGGTGTGGTAGGACGTAGGCCATTACTTGGATCCTACAATGCCTCAAGGTATTTCCCAATGAATGTTTCAATGAAATTGAGCAGGCCTGTCAAGTTGAGGGGTTAATGTCATTGTGTGGAACAATGTCAGTTTCCACCCTGCAGAGGTGGTTCAGGCATGGTTTTGGGCCCATCCCCAATTTGTGACCCTATACCTGCCCCTATCCTCTCATTTCCAATTGAGGATTTGTTTTCAGCATGGAGGTGGAAGGTGTATGATCGCCATCCCTATGAGCGTGACACTCTCCTTCTGGTCATGGATGAGGCATGCGACGACATCAATGCCGACCAATGTCGAGCTTGGATTCGCCATGACAAAAGTTTTTTTTTGTACGGTGCATGAACAATGAGGACATTCACTGTGATGTGGATGAGGATGCTTGGCCAAATGCGCAAGACTGGCTTGATGCAAATGAATTTGTGTTTCAATTCATTCAATTCATGTGTTTCATTTAATTTCTTACGTTTGAATACAGACAGAATACCTATGTGTTTTTCTGCATGGATGATTCTAGAGGATGTCTTCATTGATCACACATTTGATTACATTGGATAGATATTACAGAAATTATAGATCTTCTGTCAATTTTGTTGGGTGATGGAATTGCCTAATATGAAAACGGTGTGATGTAATATACAGTGTCTACTTGTGTGCGTTTATACGTCAGAGTGCCTCAACATACTTTGATTAGAATCGGACTGAACAGAATCATTACAAATGACTAATACACTGGCAAACATATGCTTGGCTCAGTATTCTGTGACTGGTTCTATATGCTGCACAGTAATAACTGGAGAGAGAGCTAGGCGGTGATCATTTAATCAAGATGTCCAGGAAATGAGAATCAAAGACAGAGGCTGCTGCTATTGCCTGGGAAGTGTCAGGGTGTGTGTGTGTTATTAGTGTATGTGTGTGTGCCCTCTGCTCTCAGTGTAAATGAGATGTGAAGCAGCAGATGCCCTATCATGGCTGAATAACTCATCACGGCTTGAAGTACCGGCCCCATAGTGCAGCTCCAGGAGATGAGGTGTGTGTGTGTGTGTTGTTGAAATCTTAATGAAATAGGCTCTCTGAAGGTCAGTGTAGAGCAGGGACTGCTTAGTGCGGGCTAATAGCGCATTAACAATACGCAGACCGCCCTGTCTCTCTCTCTCACACACACACACACACACACACACACACACACACACACACACACACACACACACACACACACACACACACACACACACACACACACACACACACACACACACACACACACACACACACACACACACACACACACACACACACACTGATAAAAGGTGACATTGCACATCCCCCATTGTCCTTTGAACAAAAATATTATGAAAGGTTTATGAGGTGGTTCTATGAGGTGTACAATAAAACAGTGGTAGAACGTTATGGCATCTGAACGTTCAGCCACTAAATAAATGAATAGGTTTAGTCGAGGTAAGTTCTGGATAAAATGAGAAAAAACACATTTATAATACGTTTAAGTTATATTATCGAAGTGCATTTGAAAACAGAAGTTGCACGTACTGATGTGTGATCCAACGGTCACTACATTCTGTGCAGTGTTAATCACACTAACATCAGGGTCACATCCCAAACGGCACCTCGTTCCCTTTGTATTGCAATATGTTTGAATAGGGCACATAGAGCACTGGCCAAATATATAGGGAATAGGGTTCCATTTGGGATTTGTCCCAAATTACATTCTGTGCAGAGTTCAGTTTGAAGTTCAAGCAACATTAAGTTCAAAGTGAAGCATCATCCTCATATTTTATTCAGTGATATTATAGTCACACCATGTACTTTAGCCAGCACTCAAGAGGGTCACTGTGGGTCGAATGCTAACTTTAGATCCAAGCAGGTAAATCAGACTTCCAACAATCATTGATAGATTTGAACAAAAATATTTAAATAGAGGTCTGTATCTCAAGTGGATTCAGCTCTTAGTATGTTCAATATTAAAATCCTCTCTAAGTATGTTCACTGTCTAAACCTCTCATAGTACATTCCCTATTAATCCTCTCTTAGTATGTACCTATATAATCCTCTCTTAGTATGTACCTATATAATCCTCTCTTAGTATGTACCTATATAATCCTCTCTTAGTATGTACCTATATAATCCTCTCTTAGTATGTACCTATATAATCCTCTCTTAGTATGTACCTATATAATCCTCTCTTAGTATGTACCTATATAATCCTGTTTTAGTATGTACCTATATAATCCTCTCTTAGTATGTACCTATATAATCCTCTCTTAGTATGTACCTATATAATCCTCTCTTAGTATGTACCTATATAATCCTCTCTTAGTATGTACCTATATAATCCTCTCTTAGTATGTACCTATATAATCCTCTCTTAGTATGTACCTATATAATCCTCTCTTAGTATGTACCTATATAATCCTCTCTTAGTATGTACCTATATAATCCTCTCTTAGTATGTACCTATATAATCCTCTCTTAGTATGTACCTATATAATCCTCTCTTAGTATGTACCTATATAATCCTCTCTTAGTATGTACCTATATAATCCTCTCTTAGTATGTACCTATATAATCCTCTCTTAGTATGTACCTATATAATCCTCTCTTAGTATGTACCTATATAATCCTCTCTTAGTATGTACCTATATAATCCTCTCTTAGTATGTACCTATATAATCCTCTCTTAGTATGTACCTATATAATCCTCTCTTAGTATGTACCTATATAATCCTCTCTTAGTATGTACCTATATAATCCTCTCTTAGTATGTACCTATATAATCCTGTCTTAGTATGTACCTATATAATCCTCTCTTAGTATGTACCTATATAATCCTCTCTTAGTATGTACCTATATAATCCTCTCTTAGTATGTACCTATATAATCCTCTCTTAGTATGTACCTATATAATCCTCTCTTAGTATGTACCTATATAATCCTCTCTTAGTATGTACCTATATAATCCTCTCTTAGTATGTACCTATATAATCCTCTCTTAGTATGTACCTATATAATCCTCTCTTAGTATGTACCTATATAATCCTCTCTTAGTATGTACCTATATAATCCTCTCTTAGTATGTACCTATATAATCCTCTCTTAGTATGTACCTATATAATCCTCTCTTAGTATGTACCTATATAATCCTCTCTTAGTATGTACCTATATAATCCTCTCGGACATGATCGTCGTATGAAGCGGACCAAAGCAGCGTGGTGTGAATGCATCATTTATTAGATGACAACAAACACGAAGTAAACTGTACAAAACCAATAAACAAATAACGACCGTGAAGCTATAATACGAACTGTGCAGACAAAAGTAACTAACATAGTCAATCACCCACAAACAAACAGTGAAACCCAGGCTACCTAAGTATGATTCTCAATCAGAGACAACTAATGGCACCTGCCTCTGATTGAGAACCATACTAGGCCGAAACATAGAAATCCCCAAAATCATAGAAAAACCAACATAGACTGCCCACCCCAACTCACGCCCTGACCATACTAAATAATGACAAAACAAAGGAAATAATGGTCAGAACATGACACTCTCTTAGTACATTCCCTATCTAATCCTCTCTTAGTATGTTCCCTATATAATTCTCACTTAGTACGTTACCCATCTAATTCTCACTTAGTACATTCCCTATATAATCCTCTTTTAGTACATTCCCTATCTAATTATCATTTAGTACATTCCCTATATAAGCCTCTTTTAGTACATTCCCTATATAATCCTCTCTTAGTATGCTCCCTATCTAATTCTCACTTAGTACGTTACCTATATAATCCTCTTTTAGTATGTACCTATATAATCCTCTCTTAGTATGCTCCCTATCTAATTCTCATTTAGTACATTCCCTATATAATCCTCTTTTAGTATGTACCTATATAATCCTCTCTTAGTATGCTCCCTATCTAATTCTCATTTAGTACATTCCCTATATAATCCTATTTTAGTATGTACCTATATAATCCTCTTTTAGTATGTACCTATATAATCCTATCTTCCTATCTAATCAGCTCTTATTATGCTAATTATCTAATCAGCTCTTATTATACAAACTATCTAATCCGCTATTAGTATGCTCCCTATCTAATCAGCTTTCAGTATGTTCCCAATCTAACCAGTTCTTAGTATGCTCCCCATCTAATCAGCTCTTAGTATCCTCCCCATCGAATCATCTTTTAGTATGTTCCCATTTTAACCAGCTCTTAGTACATTCCCTGTCTAGTATGTTCCCAATCTAACCAGCTCTTAGTCCATTCCCTTTCTAATCAGCTCTTAGTATGTTCCCTGTCTAGTATGTTCCCTATCTAATCAGCTCTTAGTACATTCCCTGTCTAGTATGTTCCCAATCTAACCAGCTCTTAGTATGTTCCCTGTCTAGTATGTTCCCAATCTAACCAGCTCTTAGTACATTCCCTTTCTAACCAGTTCTTAGTATGTTCCCTGTCTAGTATGTTCCCAATCTAATCAGCTTTTAGTATGTTCCCAATCTAACCAGTTCTTAGTATGCTCCCCATCTAATCAGCTCTTAGTATCCTCCCCATCGAATCATCTTTTAGTATGTTCCCAATCTAACCAGCTCTTAGTACATTCCCTTTCTAATCAGCTCTTAGTATGTTCCCTGTCGAGTATGTTCCCTATCTAATCAGCTCTTAGTATGTTCCCTGTCTAGTATGTTCCCTATCTAATCAGCTCTTAGTATGTTCCCTGTCTAGTATGTTCCCTATCTAATCAACTCTTAGTATGTTCCCTGTCTAGTATGTTCCCTATCTAATCAGCTCTTAGTATGTTCCCTGTCTAGTATGTTCCCTATCTAATCAGCTCTTAGTATGTTCCCTGTCTAGTATGTTCCCTATCTAATCAGCTCTTAGTACATTCCCTGTCTAGTATGTTCCCAATCTAACCAGCTCTTAGTACATTCCTTTTCTAATCAGCTCTTAGTATGTTCCCTGTCTAGTGTGTTCCCAATCTAACCAGTTCTTAGTATGTTCCCTGTCTAGTATGATCCCAATCTAACCAGCTCTTAGTACATTCCCTTTCTAACCAGTTCTTAGTATGTTCCCTGTCTAGTATGTTCCCAATCTAACCAGCTCTTAGTACATTCCCTTTCTAACCAGTTCTTAGTATGTTCCCTGTCTAGTATGTTCCCAATCTAACCAGCTCTTAGTACATTCCCTTTCTAATCACCTTTTAGTATGTTCCCTGTCTAGTATGTTCCCTATCTAATCAGCTCTTAGTACATTCCCTGTCTAGTATGTTCCCAATCTAACCAGCTCTTAGTACATTCCCTGTCTAGTATGTTCCCAATCTAACCAGTTCTTAGTACATTCCCTTTCTAACCAGTTCTTAGTATGTTCCCTGTCTAGTATGTTCCCAATCTAATCAGCTTTTAGTATGTTCCCAATCTAACCAGTTCTTAGTATGCTCCCCATCTAATCAGCTCTTAGTATCCTCCCCATCGAATCATCTTTTAGTATGTTCCCAATCTAACCAGCTCTTAGTACATTCCCTTTCTAATCAGCTCTTAGTATGTTCCCTGTCGAGTATGTTCCCTATCTAATCAGCTCTTAGTATGTTCCCTGTCTAGTATGTTCCCTATCTAATCAGCTCTTAGTATGTTCCCTGTCTAGTATGTTCCCTATCTAATCAACTCTTAGTATGTTCCCTGTCTAGTATGTTCCCTATCTAATCAGCTCTTAGTATGTTCCCTGTCTAGTATGTTCCCTATCTAATCAGCTCTTAGTATGTTCCCTGTCTAGTATGTTCCCTATCTAATCAGCTCTTAGTATTTTCCCTGTCTAGTATGTTCCCTATCTAATCAGCTCTTAGTATGTTCCCTGTCTAGCATGTTCCCTATCTAATCAGCTCTTAGTATGTTCCCTGTCTAGTATGTTCCCTTTCTAATCAGCTCTTAGTATGTTCCCTGTCTAGTATGTTACCTATCTAATCAGCTCTTAGTATGTTCCCTATCTAGTATGTCCCCTATCTAATCAGCTCTTAGTATGTTCCCTGTCTAGTATGTTCCCTATCTAATCAGCTCTTAGTATGTTCCCTGTCTAGTATGTTCCCTATCTAATCAGCTCTTAGTATGTTCCCTGTCTAGTATGTTCCCTATATAATCAGCTCTTAGTATGTTCCCTGTCTAGTATGTTCCCTTTCTAATCAGCTCTTAGTATGTTACCTGTCTAGTATGTTCCCTATCTAATCAGCTTTTAGTATGTTCCCAATCTAACCAGTTATTAGTATGCTCCCCATCTAATCAGCTCTTAGTATCCTCCCAATCTAATCATCTTTTAGTATGATCCCAATCTAACCAGCTCTTAGTACATTCCCTTTCTAATCAGCTCTTTGTACATTCCCTTTCTAATCAGCTCTTAGTATGTTCCCTGTCTAGTATGTTCCCTATCTAATCAGCTCTTAGTATGTTCCCTGTCGAGTATGTTCCCTATCTAATCAGCTCTTAGTATGTTCCCTGTCTAGTATGTTCCCTATCTAATCAGCTCTTAGTATGTTCCCTGTCTAGTATGTTCCCTATCTAATCAGCTCTTAGTATGTTCCCTGTCTAGTATGTCCCCTATCTAATCAGCTCTTAGTATGTTCCCTGTCTAGTATGTTCCCTATCTAATCAGCTCTTAGTATGTTCCCTATCTAATCACATGTTAGTATGTTCCCTATCTAATCAGCTCTTAGTATGTTCCCTATCTAATCACATTTTAGTATGTTCCCTATCTAATTAGCTATTGTACCCTACCTAATTACTATGTACCCTACCTAATTACTATGTACCCTACCTAATTACTATGTACCCTACCTAATTACTATGTACCCTACCTAATTACTATGTACCCTACCTAATTACTATGTGCCCTACCTAATTACTATGTACCCTACCTAATGACTATGTACCCTACCTAATTACTATGTACCCTACCTAATTACTATGTACCCTACCTAATCCTCGCTTTGTATGTTCCCTGTGTAATCAGCTCTGATTACTGCATGTTCCCTATATAAAAGGTGTCAGGTAGGGGGTATACTAACTACTAACCTTACCTTAAGGTGCCAGGTAGGGGGTATACTAACTACTAACCTTACCTTAAGGTGCCAGGTAGGGGGTATACTAACTACTAACCTTACCTTAAGGTGCCAGGTAGGGGGTATACTAACTACTAACCTTACCTTAAGGTGTCAGGTAGTGGGTATACTAACTACTAACCTTACCTTAAGGTGTCAGGTAGTGGGTATACTAACTACTAACCTTGCCTTAAGGTGTCAGGTAGTGGGTATACTAACAACTAACCTTAAGGTGCCAGGTAGGGGGTATACTAACTACTAACCTTACCTTAAGGTGTCAGGTAGTGGGTATACTAACAACTAACCTTAAGGTGCCAGGTAGGGGGTATACTAACTACTAACCTTACCTTAAGGTGTCAGGTAGTGGGTATACTAACAACTAACCTTAAGGTGCCAGGTAGGGGGTATACTAACTACTAACCTTACCTTAAGGTGTCAGGTAGGGGGTATACTAACTACTAACCTTACCTTAAGGTGTCAGGTAGGGGGTACACTAACAACTAACCTTAAGGTGCCAGGTAGGGGGTATACTAACTACTAACCTTACCTTAAGGTGTCAGGTAGGGGGTATACTAACTACTAACCTTACCTTAAGGTGTCAGGTAGGGGGTATACTAACTACTAACCTTACCTTAAGGTGCCAGGTAGGGGGTATACTAACTACTAACCTTACCTTAAGGTGTCAGGTAGGGGGTATACTAACTACTAACCTTACCTTAAGGTGCCAGGTAGGGGGTATACTAACTACTAACCTTACCTTAAGGTGTCAGGTAGGGGGTATACTAACTACTAACCTTACCTTAAGGTGCCAGGTAGGGGGTATACTAACTACTAACCTTACCTTAAGGTGCCAGGTAGGGGGTATACTAACTACTAACCTTACCTTAAGGTGTCAGGTAGGGGGTATACTAACTACTAACCTTACCTTAAGGTGTCAGGTAGGGGGTATACTAACTACTAACCTTACCTTAAGGTGTCAGGTAGGGGGTATACTAACTACTAACATTAGGTGCCAGGTAGGAGGTATACTAACTACTAACCTTACCTTAAGGTGCCAGGTAGGGGGTATACTAACTACTAACATAAGGTGCCAGGTAGGAGGTATACTAACTACTAACATAAGGTGCCAGGTAGGAGGTATACTAACTACTAACCTTACCTTAAGGTGTCAGGTAGGGGGTATACTAACTACTAACATAAGGTGCCAGGTAGGAGGTATACTAACTACTAACCTTACCTTAAGGTGCCAGGTACGGAGTATACTAACTACTAACATAAGGTGCCAGGTAGGAGGTATACTAACTACTAACATAAGGTGCCAGGTAGGAGATATACTAACTACTAACATAAGGTGCCAGGTAGGAGGTATACTAACTACTAACCTTACCTTAAGGTGCCAGGTAGGGGGTATACTAACTACTAACCTTACCTTAAGGTGTCAGGTAGGGGGTATACTAACTACTAACCTTACCTTAAGGTGTCAGGTAGGGGGTATACTAACTACTAACCTTACCTTAAGGTGCCAGGTAGGGGGTATACTAACTACTAACCTTACCTTAAGGTGCCAGGTAGGGGGTATACTAACTACTAACCTTACCTTAAGGTGCCAGGTAGGGGGTATACTAACTACTAACCTTGCCTTAAGGTGCCAGGTAGGGGGTATACTAACTACTAACCTTACCTTAAGGTGCCAGGTAGGGGGTATACTAACTACTAACCTTACCTTAAGGTGCCAGGTAGGGGGTACACTAACTACTAACCTTACCTTAAGTTGTCATGGGGGGTAAATTAACTACTAACCTTACCACAAAATACCACACTAGGTGCCAACAAACACACTCACATATTGTTGTAAAGATGCTAGATTCTCTATATAACAATGCCATTTCACAGTTATACCACTAGGGGTCATAATGAAACCCCATCTCTTTAAGGAATACCTAGGATAGGATAAAGTAATCCTTCTCACCCCCCCCTTAAAAGATTTAGATGCACTATTGTAAAGTGGCTGTTCCACTGGATGTCATAAGGTGAATGCACCAATTTGTAAGTCGCTCTGGATAAGAGCGTCTGCTAAATGACTTAAATGTAAATGTAAATGTAATGAGCTGGGCTCAGTGAGCGGGGAATAGTGAGTGGTGTGGGAGTGGGTTGGGGGGAGGGTTGTAGGGGTTGTGGTGTTGTGGCAGTTAACCCTCGTTTCCCACTAACGTTGTAGGGTCGGGCTCTTACCTTGAAAGTGGACATGGTGGGGTCCCTGTTATACCTGTCTATGGTGTGGAACTTGGTGGTGGAGTGGTTGAGCTCAGGGTACAGCTCAGAGTGTCTTTTGTGAGTGTGCATCACTTTCTGGAAGGGAGCGGAAGGTACAACAAACATGAAGAGAATAAGAAAAGAAAGCTATAGAGGCAAGGACTGAGAGGGACTGAAAGAGATGCCAGCCGCAGTCGGGAGGAAGAGGGGGACGGATAGATGGATAGATAGCTGAGTCCTCTCATCTTCTCTCTAACATCTCTCTGTTCTCTACTAGGCTTTGATGTTGCCTGTGATGTGACATGTCTATGAGTTTGCTCAGAATGGATATGAGAGCCAAACAGGCTGCGTTAATGTTAGCGTTAGCTAGTTAGCAAGTTAGCATTAGTTAGTTAGCAATTTAGCTTTAGTTAGTTAGCAATTAGCCAGCAGTGAAGTGGCTCTGAATAAAATGTTCCTGTTAGTACAGCTGGAGGATCAAATCCTAACCCTCACCATTTAGCTGAGACTCAACTGACCTTATACGTTCTAGCATCTATAAGAGCAACTACATCCTATTACAAGTGGAAGTGGAAGGATAGAGACCTTGTTACAGCGACTCGCTCTCTTCGCTAATGGCTAGCGCTTAAGCAGCGTGGTAGCGGCTAATCGACACAGCCGCTCTGAGGGTGTAGAGAGACACAGGGGCCAGACAGCGACACTCACAAACTCAGACACTCTGGCCAAGGCCGGCTGTGACCGCTGCCACCAATTACCACAGTCTGCACTCTCTTCTCCCCGTCTGTCTCTCTCTCTCTCTCTCTCTCTCTCTCTCTCTCTCTCTCTCTCTCTCTCTCTCTCTCTCTCTCTCTCTCTCTCTCTCTCTCTCTCTGTGTGTGTGTGTGTCTGAGCATGCGTTCCTAAGTAACTTTAAATCTACTTCCTTTATAGTCATCTTCTCCCGCTCCTCCTTTCTGTCACTGTGTCTGTCGTTTTCTCTTCCCGCTGTCCCTTTTCCTGTGTCATGTCTGTCATCACTGCTCTTTCCTCTCACATTCTTTACCTTTAAACTCTCAGGCCACCTCAAATCTTTCTCCCTCAGACACACACTCGGTAAAGGGGTACACTGGCGTCTATTTTTGACATAGGAAATGTTGGTAAAATTATGATTAAATGACTGAACAAATCATTTTAAACGGAACTGTAACTAAGTAAAACTTATACTTTGTTTTATTATATCTGATTAACAATATGAGTTCATAAGAAGGGATTGTGTGACACGAACAAGGAGTAATTAAAGTTAATGAACACCATTTCAACTAGGAAGAAATGAATGGGTATTGGACTGTGAAAACAGATAAGGTCGTTAACCTATGGTTGAACCTACAGAAACTTAGCTCTGGGGTTTTTAGATAAGACAGTGAGTGAATTCCTAGGTTTTCTGTTAATTAGAACTGTCAGCTCAGTGGTGATCGATAATGTTGAGGGGTCAAAAGTTACCTGGGAGTGTGTTAGTAAGTTAGAATGAACTTTTCACCTCACTTTGTCCCGGTCGAGAGGAGGGGATTCTGTTAAAGCAATGAAATGACGTCATGATCTGTATATAAACTGTTGCTCGTGGTTAAGTGGGAGCGCGCTCCGAGAATAAATTCTGTTACCTATTATTAAAAAGACTGGTCTCCATCTATTTTATGCAAACAAGAATCTTACAAATTCTCATAAAATAGATTAAGGGTTTTCAATTAATGAAAGCATATTGGCATAATTAAATTACAGTAACAGGAAGTCAGACATTTTGAGGGACATATCATGCAGTTTTGCAGACTACGGTCAGACAGGAAGGGTTGTGAGCTCTGGGAAATCGTTGCCCTTTGGCAACATCATTCTACTCCAGGTTATCTTATTGTAGCTCAGTCCACACATGCCTTAGTTCTACTATGGACAAGGCCTCCGCAGTGGAAAGCAAGTCTCCAGTCTTTACATGGTAAGGATAAGGAAAGCCAATACTTGAATAGGGTGTAGCAAAGGATTTAGTTTAGTTAATTGTTAGGGAGGGGGGGGCTGTTTGAGACTGGAGATTTGCTAGATTCCCAGGGCTTGTTCCTTTCACGCGATTATTTCACGCGCCAACACACACACAAACACATGTGATTACCCCCAAAACACACACACCAAACTGACATAAACTCACAGTCTAAAATTCATTCATCCACTCAAACCGTTCCACTGCACCATTGTTTCTGCAACCAGGACCTGGCACCCCATTGTGCATTTTCCAATGAGATCAAAATGACTGACTGATTCAGTTTGAAAAAAAGATCAATTAAATTATTGCTTTTTGTATACCTGCTTGTACATGTTCAATATATCAATCCTTTGGCCAATCAAATTAAACCAAATCCTTCCATCCACAGGGGGAGCCCTAGATCCTTGTTGTAGAAACAGACTACACTATGTATGGGTCACTGTACCAAGTTAAATTCAAGGGAGACACAGGCGCAAGGGGGCGGGGGGGGTTAGAGATGCCATGGGCTCCTCTAAACGTCAGTCAAACCTGGCTGAAGCAGACAGAAGCAGAGATAGGCTGGGGGGAGGGTAGTAGGTGGCATCTTACCTCAAAGTCCAGCTCAGAGTACCGTACTCTTTTCCTCTGAGGGAGGAGGGGGGGGGGGGGGGGTCGGGGGGAGAGAAGACATGTCAATGTCTGTAGATCCTTGGACCCCTCCACTCATCATCAACACAAACGTGTGTAGCAAAGTAGTAGTTTCCACTTGCAACATGCATGTTAACACAAAACACACGTCATGTAGTGGCTCAGATGAAATGAAGTCCTTCTGATGCAGTGAAACTTTGTGAGCTTCATTCTCACATGGGCAACATATTCCCAATAAACGTGGCTACTGTAAACTGCTTTGGATTAAATGGTACAGTCAAATCTATAAAAAAAAAAATGTATTATTAAAGTTCACCACAACCAACAGCCTTCATTCTATTGAAGGTATGTCCAAGATGATTGAGACAGTCATGTAATGTCCTTCAACTGTCTTCCATGCTGTCTCCTGCATCAGACCACTCAGTCACTCCTTAGCTTGGTTTGACCTAATGGACAGCTGTAGTTATTGCACACTCAGAGATGGGGTGCATTTAACAGTTAACTCTCTTGACTTTTTGTCTGTCCCTGACATTCGCTCTCTTTCTCAGAAACCCTTTATACCCCTGAGAAGATTGGCCCTACATTTAGCTGAAAGCCCTGGTCCTTCTTTTAATGTCTGGACTTGCAGAGAAAGGCTACGAGAGCCGAGGCTTTTAAAGAAAGACAGAAATAAAGAAAGGAAGAAAGAAAGGAAGACACAATGTTGTAGAGAACTGAGGGTGCATCTGAAATAGGCCCCTGGATAGTGGTGTACCTGGTTCCATTTTAGCCTCAAGCAATGACTCAGATCTCTCTCATTCAAACACTTTGTCACAGTCATCGCGTTGTGTGTGTAACCTCTAACCTTCACAAAAGCGATCCCATGAGGACATTTGACAATCCCCAGTACTATACAGTACACATTCACTATGCACTTGAATGAAGGCACACATACTTTCACAAAGATCCACTCTCCATCACACGTCCTACGTGCAAGCGTACTACATCACCCAATATTTGTCGGAACAAACTGTTGTTCTTACTGAGGAACACCCACCAATGCCACTTCACAGCATGACATTCGCAGAGAAGTGAAACAACCCTCACAGAAAAATGACATGATTTCACATGTTGAAAATCCTGTGAAATCACATGGAAACATGTTTTTGAAAGACTTAACATATGATCACGTTTTCACATGTGGTTTCATGTTATCACATGATGCTTTACATGTTGTCACATGTCATCACATTAACTTCACATAAGATCACGTGATCAAATGAAAACATGTTATTGGAACACCGCAAAATCATGTGATTTTTCCATGAATCTCTCCTCTCCTCTCTCCTCTCCATCCCTCATCACTCCTCTCCTCATCACTCTCTCCTCATCACTATCTCTTCTCCTTCCTTCCCTCATCACTCTCTCCTGTCCTCTCCTTCCATCCCTCATCACTCTTTCCTCTTCTTCCCTCATCACTCTCTCCTCTCCTTTCCTTATAACTCTCTCCTCTCCTACCCTCATAACTCTCCTCTCCTCTCCTTCCCTCATCACTCTCTCTTCTCCTCTCCTTCCCTCATCACTCTCTCTTCTCCTCTCCTCTCCATCCATCATAACTCTCTCCTCTCCTTCCTTCCCTCCCTCATCACTCCTTTGCTCTCCTTCCCTCACCCCTCTCTCCTTCCCTCATCACCCTCTCCTCTCCTTCCTTCCCTCATCACTCCTCTCCTCTCCTTCCCTCATCACTCTCTCCTCTCCTCTCCTTCCCTCATCACTCTCTCTTCTCCTCTCCTTCCCTCATCACTCTCTCTTCTCCTCTCCTTCCCTCATCACTCTCTCTTCTCCTCTCCTTCCCTCATCACTCTCTCTTCTCCTCTCCTTCCCTCATCACTCTCTCTTCTCCTCTCCTTCCCTCATCATTCTTTTTTTCTCCTCTCCTTCCCTCATCACTCTCTCTTCTCCTCTCCTTCCCTCATCACTCTCTTTTCTCCTCTCCTTCCCTCATCACTCATCAATCTCTCCTCTCCTCTCCTCTCCTCATCTTATCACTCTCTCCTCTCCTCTCCTTCCCTCATCACTCTCTACTCTTCGTCCATCATCTGTCCTCTCCTTCCATCCCTCATCACTCTCTCCTCTTCTTCCCTCACCCCTCTCTCCTTCCCTCATCACCCTCTCCTCTCCTTCCTTCCCTCATCACTCCTCTCCTCTCCTTCCCTCATCACTCTCTCCTCTCCTTCCCTCATCACTCTCTCCTCTCCTTCCCTCATCACTCTCTTTTCTCCTCTCCTTCCCTCATCACTCATCACTCTCTCCTATTCTTCCTTCCCTCATCACTCTCTACTCTTCGTCCATCATCTGTCCTCTCCTTCCATCCCTCATCACTCTCTCCTCTTCTTCCCTCATCACTCTCTCCTCTCCTCTCCTTATAACTCTCTCCTCTCCTACCCTCATAACTCTCCTCTCCTCTCCTTCCCTCATCACTCTCTCCTCTCCTTCCCTCATCACTCGCTCCTCTCTCCTTTGCTCATCACTCTCTCATCTCCTTCCCTCATCACTCTCTCCTCTTCTTCCTTCCCTCATCACTCTCTCCTCTCCTTCCTTCATCACTCCCTCCTCTCCTCTCCTTCCCTCATCACTCATCAATCTCTCCTCTCCTCATCTCATCACTCTCTCCTGTCTTCTCCTTCCTTCTCTCATCACTCTCTCATCACTCTCTCCTCTCCATCCTTCCCACCTCTACTTTTCCTAAAAGTCTCTTCACAACAGCAAACAACATTACAGAGCTTTTCAAGACGTTATGAAAATGGACTTTTTCTAGCTTTCACATTAAAATCTACAAATCTCAATACTAAAACCTCAACCCTCTCCAAAATCTCCAAAGCAATCAAGTCAATTACTGTAATACCTTACATTTTGCATCTTCATATCTTTTCGTTTGATTTTATGGAGCACACAATCTCCGTCTGGAGAGGTCATTTTCCTCAAACAGGAGGAAATAAACGGTTTATCAAAGCCTCTGATCAATGATGAATGAGTCCCAAGTGGCATCCTATTCCCTCTAGTAGTGCACTACTTTTGACCAGAGCCCTATTCTCTCTATAGTGAACTACTTTTGACCAGAGTCAAACACAGTGTGCTATAAAGGAAATGGTATGTAATTCAGGCTGTTGAGGGGAGGACGGCTCTTAATAATGGCTGGAACGGAGCAAAGGGAAAGGTAACAATCTGATGACCAGGTGGCGAATCGCATCTCTGCATGTCTAGCAGACATATCAGTGTGGATGACGGATCACCATCTCAAGCTGAACTTCGGCAAGACGGAGCTGCTCTTCCTCCCGGGGAAGGACTGCCCGTTCCATGATCTCGCCATCACGGTTGACAACTCCATTGTGTCCTCCTCCCAGAGCGCTAAGAACCTTGGCGTGATCCTGGACAACACCCTGTCGTTCTCAACTAACATCAAGGCGGTGGCCCGTTCCTGTAGGTTCATGCTCTACAACATCCGCAGAGTACGACCTTGCCTCACACAGGAAGCGGCGCAGGTCCTAATCCAGGCACTTGTCATCTCCCGTCTGGATTACTGCAACTCGCTGTTGGCTGGGCTCCCTGCCTGTGCCATTAAACCCCTACAACTCATCCAGAACGCCGCAGCCCGTCTAGTGTTCAACCTTCCCAAGTTCTCTCACGTCACCCCGCTCCTCCGCTCTCTCCACTGGCTTCCAGTTGAAGCTCGCATCCGCTACAAGACCATGGTGCTTGCCTACGGAGCTGTGAGGGGAACGGCACCTCAGTACCTCCAGGCTCTGATCAGGCCCTACACCCAAATAAGGGCACTGCGTTCATCCACCTCTGGCCTGCTCGTCTCCCTACCACTGAGGAAGTACAGTTCCCGCTCAGCCCAGTCAAAACTGTTCGCTGCTCTGGCTCCCCAATGGTGGAACAAACTCCCTCACGACGCCAGGACAGCGGAGTCAATCACCACCTTCCGGAGACACCTGAAACCCCACCTCTTTAAGGAATACTTAGGATAGGATAAAGTAATCCTTCTCACCCCCCCCCCCCTTAAAATATTTAGATGCACTATTGTAAAGTGGCTGTTCCACTGGATGTCATAAGGTGAATGCACCAATTTGTAAGTCGCTCTGGATAAGAGCGTCTGCTAAATGACTTAAATGTAAATGTAATGTAACAAACACATAGAAACCATGTTTGATGTATTTGATACCATTCCACGAGCTCGTCCTCCCCAATTAAGGTGCAACCAGCCTCCTGTGGTGTAATCTTGGACACAGACAATACATCAAGCTAAGCACAGCGATACCTCAGACGTCTCTAAGAGGGATGTTTAAAGATATTCTGGATACCTCAGACGTCTCTCAGAGGGATGTTTAAAGATATTCTGGATACCTCAGACGTCTCTCAGAGGGATGTTTAAAGATATTCTGGATACCTCAGACGTCTCTCAGAGGGATGTTTAAAGATATTCAGGATACCTCAGACGTCTCTCAGAGGGATGTTTAAAGATATTCAGGATACCTCAGACGTCTCTCAGAGGGATGTTTAAAGCTCTTCAGGATACCTCAGACGTCTCTCAGAGGGATGTTTAAAGATATTCAGGATACCTCAGACGTCTCTCAGAGGGATGTTTAAAGATATTCAGGATACCTCAGACGTCTCTCAGAGGGATGTTTAAAGATATTCTGGATACCTCAGACGTCTCTCAGAGGGATGTTTAAAGATATTCAGGATACCTCAGACGTCTCTCAGAGGGATGTTTAAAGATATTCTGGATACCTCAGACGTCTCTCAGAGGGATGTTTAAAGCTCTTCAGGATACCTCAGACGTCTCTCAGAGGGATGTTTAAAGATATTCAGGATACCTCAGACGTCTCTCAGAGGGATGTTTAAAGATATTCAGGATACCTCAGACGTCTCTCAGAGGGATGTTTAAAGATATTCTGGATACCTCAGACGTCTCGCAGAGGGATGTTTAAAGATATTCAGGAGTGGACTCAAAGTCTGAGTTCCAAATTACACCCTATTCCTTCTATAGTAGGCCTACCCTATGGGCCCTGGTCAAAAGCACTGCAATAAATAGGGAACAGGGTGCCATTTGGGATGCAAGCCATTCATCTGAGTGAGATGTTTTAAAAACTGGGCTGTAATGCATTTCATTCTACATGAAGCACGTGCACTACCCTGTCCTTCAGCGTAAGTACTGTCCCCATTCCTTCATCAACCTTGTGAGTCAGCAGGATCCTGTGTGTGTGTGTGTGTGTGTGTGTGTGTGTGTGTGTGTGTGTGTGTGTGTGTGTGTGTGTGTGTGTGTGTGTGTGTGTGTGTGTGTGTGTGTGTGTGTGTGTGTGTGTGTGTGTGTGTGTGTGTGTGTGTGTGTGTGTGTGTGTGTGTGTGTGTGTGTGTGTGCCAGTAACCGAAAGGTTGCTGGATCGAATCCCTGAGCTGACAAGGTACAAATCTGTTGTTATGCCCCTGAACAAGGCAGTTAACCCCACTGTTCCCCGGGCGCCATGGATGTCAATTAAGGCAGCCCTCCTGACATCTCTGATTCAGAGGGGTTGGGTTAAATGCGTAAGACACATTTCAGTTGAATGCATTCAGTTGTGCAACTGACTAGGTATCCCCACTTCTCCTGTCCCTGTCACCCCATCTGCTCTGCCTCCTTGTAGGCCGGAAGGGTGATTATAGACACAAAAGTGTGTGTGTGTGTGTGTGTGTGTGTGTGTGTGTGTGTGTGTGTGTGTGTGTGTGTGTGTGTGTGTGTGTGTGTGTGTGTGTGTGTGTGTGTGTGTGTGTGTGTGTGTGTGTGTGTGTGTGTGTGTGTGTGTGTGTGTGTGTGTGTGGGCCAGTAACCGAAAGGTTGCTGGATCGAATCCCTGAGCTGACAAGGTACAAATCTGTTGTTATGCCCCTGAACAAGGCAGTTAACCCCACTGTTCCCCGGGCGCCATGGATGTCAATTAAGGCAGCCCTCCTGACATCTCTGATTCAGAGGGGTTGGGTTAAATACGTAAGACACATTTCAGTTGAATGCATTCAGTTGTGCAACTGACTAGGTATCCCCACTTCTCCTGTCCCTGTCACCCCATCTGCTCTGCCTCCTTGTAGGCCGGAAGGGTGATTATAGACACAAAAGTGTGTGTGTGTGTGTGTGTGTGTGTGTGTGTGTGTGTGTGTGTGTGTGTGTGTGTGTGTGTGTGTGTGTGTGTGTGTGTGTGTGTGTGTGTGTGTGTGTGTGTGTGTGTGTGTGTGTGTGTTTACCAATCTGCATGAATGTAGACATCTTTATATCCCATAATTAGTTTTTGCCCTAACACTACACAGCTGAATCAAATTATCAAAGCTCATTGATTAGTTGATTTTTTGAATCAGTTATGCAGTGTCTGGGAAACGTCCCCAGGTCCAAGTTTGGGAATCCCCTGACTGGTTATATTGCCACTAGAGCGAGCGCCAGCACACATACACACATACACACACATAAACACAGACACGTACACACAAACACACAAGTACACACACATACACACATACACACACATACACACAGACACGTACACACAAACACACAAGTACACACACATACACACATACACACATACAGACACGTACACACACATACACACAAATACACATACACACATGTACACACACATACACACACGTACACACATACACACACGTACACACACATACACACACGTACACACACATACACACATGTACACATACACACATACACACACACAGACACGTACACACACATACACACATACAGACACGTACACACACATACACACACACACGGCTCACACACAGACTTCTGACAGACCTGGATCACAGTGGCATCCACAGTTAAATCACCATTCAATACCCTGGTTTATTGTTCATACCCATCTTCTTTCTCTGCTAATATCAACCCTAGGACATGACTATATAGGAAATCACTATGTTTCAACAATAACAACAATACACAGTGTGTATTTGAGAAAGATTGGTGTGTGATCTTTCTGTCATGGGTTTTGGTTAACCTTGTATCTGGACAACGTGTGTGTATGAAGAGCGGAGTGAGTGTTTGTATCTGGCGCTCCTTCTCCTCCCATCATCCCTTCTGTTCCCTCCATCACCCCCTTTCAGCTAGCAGAGAGACTGATGCTAGCTGTCATACAACCTGGTTGTAAACACTCTCCTCCCGTCCCTCCATCACCCCCTTTCAGCTAGCAGAGAGACTGATGCTAGCTGTCATACAACCTGGTTGTAAACACTCTCCTCCCGTCCCTCCATCATCCCCTTTCAGCTAGCAGAGAGACTGATGCTAGCTGTCATACAACCTGGTTGTAAACACTCTCCTCCCGTCCCTCCATCACTCTCTCTTTACCTCCAGGGAGCCAGCGGAGAGGCTGGTGTTAGTGTTGGTGCTGCCCAGGTTGCGTGGCAGGGTCCGGTTGCGCTCCACCGCGCCTCCCCCTCCTGTTAGAATCTGCCTCACCGATGGCCTCTGGCCAGGCTTCAGCGAGTGCCCGTAGTCATGCATGTTGCTCCCATGCACGTGGACGCCCGGAGCGTGCATGTGGCCCTGGGGACCTTGATTCCCGTGCACGGGGAGCTGCTTGACCGTCCCGTAAGAGCGGTTCATGTTCATGCCGATGTTCATGTTGTGGTCGCCGGGGGAGATGAAGTCAGCTGGGTAGGCCTCGCTCTCTGCCGGGTGGAGGGTCATGGGCGATGGGGGCGGGGGGAAGGGCGGGTCGTCCACTGCGATGTTAAGCGGCTTGTCCTCGCCCCCCAGCCCCAGCCCCAGACCTGGGGGCAGAGGGGGTTTTAAACTGACCGTCCTACGGGGTAACACCATATAGTCCCCCTCCCCTCCCCCACAAGGTCCATCCAGAGTATTGGCAGGAGGGGGCGGTCGAGACCAGCCCATCCCGCTCTCAGTGCACAGGTAGACAGGCGCCGTGTTCCTGGGGTTCCCCTGGTGCATCTGCTGCTCCACGTTCACCTCCTTTTTCACAGTGGTGTCACTCAGCTCGTTCAGAACACCCAGCGGGGGCACCTGCATGGTGAGACGGGGAAACTCATATTAGGGATTCATCACTAAATAGACTACAGATATTATCACTGACATCACTAAATACACTCTTTGAAAAATGGGTTCCAAAAGGGTTCTTCGCCTGTCCCCATAGCAGAACACTTTTGGGTTCCATGTAGAACCCTCTGTGGAAAGAGTTTTTATATGGAAGCCAAAAGGGTTCTACTTGGAATCAAACAGGTTCTACCTGGAATCAAAAAGAGTTTCAAAGGGTTCTCCTATGGAGACAGACGAAGAACCCTTTTCGGTTCTAGATATAAACTCTTACATAAAAGTATGCTATCACTGAAGACAATATAGATTAGTTAGTGTTGATATCACTACTTACTTAATTTCTGGTAAAAATAATTGTAAGATTAAGATCACTTTATTGGTCAATGTAGAGGACCAATCAAAATTTGACACACCTTTAAAATCCAACCACTCCAAAAGACAGACATACAGTGTACAGTGCATTTGAAAAGTATTCAGACCCCTTGACTTTTTATCCATATTTTGTTAAGTTACAGCTGTATTCTAAAATGGATAAAAACATATTTATATCCTCAGCAATCTACACACAATAGGCCATAATCACAAAGCAAAAACAGATTTACCTAATTTACATACGTTTTTAGACCTTTTGTTATGAGACTCAATATTGAGCTCAAGTGTATCCTTTTTCCATTGATCATCCATGAGATGTTTCTAAAACCTGATTGGAGTCCACGCTGTAAATTAAATTGATTTGACATGATTTGGAAAGGAACACACCTGTCTATATAGTGTCCCACAGTTAACAGTGCATGCCTGTCACGTCCTGACTGTAGAGATCCTTTTATTCTCTGTTTGTTTGGTCAGGGTGTGACTCGGGTGGGAAAGTCTATGCTTTCTGGTTCTTTGTTTTTGGCCGGGTATGATTCTCAATCAGAGACAGCTGTCTATCGTTGTCTCTGATTGGGAATCATACTTAGGCAGCCTTTTTTCCTTTTCTCATTTGTGGGTTGTCTTTGTTAGTGGCATGTATAGCCTCACAGAGCTTCACGTTCGTTTTGTTGTTTATTGTTTTGTTGTACGCTTACCACCCTGCACCTTGGTCTGGTCATTTCCTTGACGATGATTGTGACAATGCCGGAGAAAAAAACAAGTCATGACGTCAAAGGAATTGTCCGTAGTGCTCCGAGACAGGCTTGTGTTAAGGCACAGATGTGGGGAAGGGTACCAAACACTTCTACAGCATTGAAGGTCTCCAGGAACAGTGGTCTTCATCATTCTTAAATGGAAGAAGTTTGGAAGACGCTTCCTAGAGCTGGCCGCCTGGCCAAATTGAGCAATCGGGGGAGAAGGACCTTGGTCAAGGGAGGTGACCAAGAACTCGATGGTCACTCTGGCAGAGCTACAGAGTTCCTCTGTGGAGATGGGAGAACCTTCCAGAAGGACAACAATCTCTGCAGCACTCCACCAATGAGGCCTTTATGGTAGAGTGGCCAGATGGAAGCTAGCTCTCTATTAAAGGCACATGACAGCACGTTTGGAGTTTGCCAAAAGGCACCAAATTACGCTCAGATTAAGAAACAAGATTCTCTGTTCTGATGAAACCAAGATTGAACTCTTTGGCCTGAATGCCAAGCGTCACGTGGCAGCATCATCCTGTGGGGATGTTTTTCAGTGACAGGGACTGGGAGACTAGTCGGGATAGAGGGAAAGATGAACAGAGCAAAGTACAGAGAGATCCTTAAAACTTATTTGGGATAGGTGGCAGTATTTTCATATCCGGATGAAAAGCGTGCCCAAAGTAACCTGCCTGTTATCAGGCCCATAAGCTAGGATATGCATATAATTGGTAGATGTCAACAGTCTTTAGAAAGAGTTTAGGCTGGTTTTTGGGAAAATTACCCGGAAATTGTAGTTTTTCTAGGTGGCTCCCATTTTGGCTGTAGTGTTTCCATGCGTGTGGAGGAAAGCACATTCTTTCTTATTTATCTCCGGTAATGAACATACTATTCTCAGTCTTAAATTTGATTGTTTATTTGCGTATTAGGGTACCTAAGGTTTGATTATAAATGCTGTTTGACTTGTTTGGAAAAGTTTATTAGTAACGTTTGGGATTCATTTTGTATGCAATTTGATGGAGGGAAACTGGATGGATTATTGACTGAAGTGCGTCAGCTAAACTGATTTTTTATGGATATAAAGAAGGACATTATCGAGCAACATTATTTGAATGCCAACAGAAGAAAATCATCAAAGGCATTTTTATATCGCCATTTCTGACTTTTGTGTCGCACTTGCCTGGTTGAAATATGTTTTTCATGTGTTGGTAAGCAGGGCGCTGTCCTCAGATAATCAAATGGTTTTCTTTAGCCGTAAAACATTTTTTAAATCTGTTAAGTTAATAAGTTAAGAGTTATTTTGATGTATTACACTTGTATTTTCATGAATGTTAAAAAATTATAGTCATTACATTTGAATTTGGCGCTCTGCAATTTCACCGGATGTTGTCGAGGTGTCCCACTAGCGGCACGCCTTTCCCAAACAGGTTGAAAACCTACTCCAGAGAGCACCGGATGTTGTCGAGGTGTCCCGTTAGCGGCACGCCTTTCCCAAACAGGTTGAAAACCTACTCCAGAGAGCACCGGATGTTGTCGAGGTGTCCCGCTAGCGGCACGCCTTTCCCAAACAGGTTGAAAACCTACTCCAGATGTTCCGGATGTTGTCGAGGTGTCCCGCTAGCGGCACGCCTTTCCCAAACAGGTTGAAAACCTACTCCAGAGAGCACCGGATGTTGTCGAGGTGTCCCGCTAGCGGCACGCCTTTCCCAAACAGGTTGAAAACCTACTCCAGATGTTCCGGATGTTGTCGAGGTGTCCCGCTAGCGGCACGCCTTTCCCAAACAGGTTGAAAACCTAATCCAGATGTTCTGGATGTTGTCGAGGTGTCCCGCTAGCGGCACGCCTTTCCCAAACAGGTTGAAAACCTACTCCAGAGAGCACCGGATGTTGTCGAGGTGTCCCGCTAGCGGCACGCCTTTCCCAAACAGGTTGAAAACCTACTCCAGATGTTCCGGATGTTGTCGAGGTGTCCCGCTAGCGGCACGCCTTTCCCAGGTTGAAAAACAGGTTGAAAACCTGAAAACCTCCAGATGTTCCGGATGTTGTCGAGGTGTCCCGCTAGCGGCACGCCTTTCCCAAACAGGTTGAAAACCTACTCCAGATGTTCTGGATGTTGTCGAGGTGTCCCGCTAGCGGCACGCCTTTCCCAAACAGGTTGAAAACCTACTCCAGAGAGCACCGGATGTTGTCGAGGTGTCCAACTAGTGGCACGCCTTTCCCAAACAGGTTGAAAACCTACTCCAGATGTTCCGGATGTTGTCGAGGTGTCCCACTAGCGGCACGCCTTTCCCAAAATGTTTGAAAACCTACTCCAGAGAGCACCGGATGTTGTCGAGGTGTCCCACTAGTGGCACGCCTTTCCCAAACAGGTTGAAAACCTACTCCAGATGTTCCGGATGTTGCCGAGGTGTCCCACTAGCGGCACGCCTTTCCCAAAATGTTTGAAAACCTACTCCAGAGAGCACCGGATGTTGTCGAGGTGTCCCACTAGTGGCACGCCTTTCCCAAACAGGTTGAAAACCTACTCCAGAGAGCACCGGATGTTGTCGAGGTGTCCCACTAGTGGCACGCCTTTCCCAAACAGGTTGAAAACCTACTCCAGAGAACTCTGGACCTCAGACTGGGACAACGGTTTATACCTTCCAACAGGACATTGACCCTTAGCACACAGCCAAGGTAACACAGGAGTGGATTCAGGACAAGTCTCTGAATGTCCTTGAGTGGCCCAGCGAGATCCCAGACTAGAACCCAATCGAATATCTCTGGAGACACCTGAAAAAAGCTGTGAAGCAACGCTCCCCATCCAACCTGACAGAGCTTGAGATGATCTGCAGAGAAACTCCCAAAATACAGGTGTGCCAAGCTTGTAGTGTCATACCCAAGAAGATATGAGGCTGTAATCGCTGCCAAAGGTGCTTCAGCAAAGTACTGAGTAAACGGTCTGAATACTCATGTAAATGTGTTTATTTCATTTTTTTATTTTCTGTAAATTTGCAAAATGTTCTAAAAACCTGTTTTTGCTTTTTCATTATGGGGTGTTGATGAAGAAAACAAAACAATGTAATCCATTTTAGAATAAGGCTGTAACGTAACATAATGTGGAACAAGTCAAGGTGTCTTAATACTTTCCGAATGCTCTGTATATATATATATTTTAATTTTACCTTTATTTAACCAGGCAAGTCAGTTAAGAACACATTCTTATTTTCAATGACGGCCTGGGAACAGTGGGTTAACTGCCTGTTCAGGGGCAGAACGACAGATTTGTACCTTGTCAGCTCAGGGGTTTGAACTTGCAACCTTCTGGTTACTAGTCCAACGCTCTAACCACTAGGCTACACTAGGCTACACTAGGCTACACTAGGCTACACTAGGCTACACTAGGCTACACTAGGCTACACTAGGCTACACTAGGCTACACTAGGCTACACTAGGCTACACTAGGCTACACTAGGCTACACTAGGCTACACTGGTTTTTTGGAGTGGTGTGGGGGGCTGCCATACTCGGCGCCCAGGGAGCTGTTGTTGTGGGGGTCCCTTGCTCAAGGGAACAACTGCAGTCAATGGCATCTAGGATTTCATACCAGCAACCCTCCGGTTGCCAGCTCACGTCCCAACAGATTTTTCCCATTGGACCCGGGATTCGACCTGGCAACCCTCTGAGTTCACTCTCTAACTGCTACTCTACCTGCCGCCCCTAACGACCCAACATGCCTGAGAGGGACGGTCTATGCAAATGTACTGCACACTGATAGGCTTAAATGAAACTACATTTGATTGTGTGAGTAGATTTGTTTTGCATTTAATCCCATCGCCCGTCTGCCCATTTATTCATCCATCCAATCGGTCCCTCACCTGGACGAGTAGGTTGGGAGGGGGGATGTTTCCAGGGAGGGAGCTGAAGTTGACCCCTAGGCCCCCCTCCTGGTGGGCCGCCAGCTTGGGGTCATCCTCTTCATCAAGGGAGATACGGGAGAGGGTCCCGGTGATGGTTGCTGGGTTACAGGTGTTAACTTCCTTGAAGATGACTGGAGGGAGAGAGTGAGAGGAGAGAGAGGGCAAAGGAGGTGGGGATAAAGAGCAGAATACAGATGGAGAACAGAATAGAGATAGAGAGCAGAATAGAGGATGGGAGAAGAATAGAGATAGAGAACAGAATAGAGATAGAGAGCAGAATTTAGAGATAGAGAGCAGAATAGAGACACAGATACAGAGCAGAAAAGAGAGAGAGCAGAACAGAATAGGGATAGAGAGCAGAATAGAGATAGAGAGTAGGATAGAGATAGAGAGCAGAATAGAGATAGAGAGCATGATAGATATAGAGAGCAGAATATAGAGATGGAGAAAGAGAGCAGAATAGAGGATGGGAGAAGAATAGAGATAGAGAGCAGAATAGAGATAGAGAGCAGAATTTAGAGATAGAGAGCAGAATTTAGAGATAGAGAGCAGAATTTAGAGATAGAGAGCAGAATTTAGAGATAGAGAGCAGAATAGAGACACAGATACAGAGCAGAAAAGAGAGAGAGCAGAACAGAATCGGGATAGAGAGCAGAATAGTGATAGAGAGTAGGATAGAGATAGAGAGCAAGATAGAGAGCAGAATAGAGATAGAGAATAGAATAGAGATAGAGAACAGAATAGTGATAGAGAGTAGAATAGAGAAAGGGAGCAGAATAGAGATAGAGAGCAGAATGGAGATACAGAGCAGGATAGAGAGCAGGATATAGATCAGGATAGAGATACAGAGCAGAATAGAGATAGAGAGCCGTATATAGATCAGGATAGATACGCAGAGCAGAATAGAGATAGTGAGCAGTATATAGATCAGGATAGAGATACAGAGCAGAATAGAGAGCAGTATATAGATCAGGATAGAGATACAGAGCAGGATAGAGAGCAGTATATAGATCAGGATAGAGATACAGAGCAGAATAGAGATAGAGAGCCGTATATAGATCAGGATAGAGATACAGAGCAGAATAGAGATAGAGAGCAGTATATAGATCAGGATAGAGATACAGAGCAGAATAGAGAGCAGTATATAGATCAGGATAGAGATACAGAGCAGGATAGAGAGCAGTATATAGATCAGGATAGAGATACAGAGCAGAATAGAGATAGAGAGCAGAATAGAGATACAGAGCAGGATAGAGAGCAGAGTATAGATCAGGATAGAGATACAGAGCAGAATAGAGATAGAGAGCCGTATATAGATCAGGATAGATACGCAGAGCAGAATAGAGATAGTGAGCAGGATAGATATAGAGAGCAGAATAGAGATAGAGAGCATGATAGATATAGAGAGCAGAATATAGAGATGGAGAGCAGAAAAGAGAGAGAGCAGAATAGACATAGAGAACAGAATAGAGATATGGAGCAGAAAAGAGGAAGGGAGCAGAATAGATTTAGAACAGAATAGAGATAGAGTGCAGAATAGAGATTGAGAGCAGAATTTAGAGAGAGCAGGATAGTGATATAGAGCAGGATAGAGATAGAGAACATAATATATATATATAGAGCAGGATAGAGATGGAGAGCAGAATAGATATAGAGCAGGATAGAGATAGAAAGCAGATTAGAGATAGAGAGCAGAATAGATATAGAGCAGGATGGAGATAGAGAACAGAACAGATATAGATCAGGATAGAGATAGAGAGAAGAATAGATATAGAGCAGGATAGAGATAGAGAGCAGAATAGAGATAGAGCAGAATAGAGAACAGAATAGATATAGATCAGGATAGAGAGCAGAATATATATAGAGCAGGATGGAGATAGAGAACAGAATAGGTATAGAGCAGGATGGAGATAGAGAGCAGAATAGAGAACAGAATAGATATAGACCAGGATAGAGATAGAGAGCAGAATAGAGAGAGTGCAGGATGGAGATAGAGAGCAGAATAGAGATAGAGAGCAGGATAGAGAACAGAATAGATATAGATCAGGATAGAGATAGAGAGCAGAATAGATATAGAGCAGGATGGAGATAGAGAACAGAATAGGTATAGAGCAGGATGGAGATAGAGAGCAGAATAGAGATAGAGAGCAGGATAGAGAACAGAATAGATATAGATCAGGATAGAGATAGAGAGCAGAATAGAGAGAGTGCAGGATGGAGATAGAGAGCAGAATAGAGATAGAGAGCAGGATAGAGAATAAAATAGATATAGATCAGGATAGAGATAGAGAGCAGAATAGAGATAGAGCAGGATGGAGATAGAGAGCAGAATAGAGAGAGTGCAGGATGGAGATAGAGAGCAGAATAGAGATAGAGAGCAGGATAGAGAACAGAATAGATATAGATCAGGATAGAGATAGAGAGCAGAATAGAGAGAGTGCAGGACAGAGATAGAGAGCAGAATAGAGATAGAGAACAGAATAGGTATAGAGCAGGATAGAGATAGAGAGCAGAATAGAGATAGAGCAGGATGGAGATAGAGAGCAGAATAGAGAGAGTGCAGGATAGAGATAGAGAGCAGAATAGAGATAGATAGCAGAATAGATATAGAGCAGGATGGAGATAGAGAACATAATAGGTATAGAGCAGGATGGAGATAGAGAGCAGAATAGAGATAGAGAGCAGGATAGAGAACAGAATAGATATAGATCAGGATAGAGATAGAGAGCAGAATAGAGAGAGTGCAGGATAGAGATAGAGAGCAGAATAGAGATAGAGCAGGATGGAGATAGAGAGCAGAATAGAGAGAGTGCAGGATAGAGATAGAGAGCAGAATAGAGAGAGTGCAGGATAGAGATAGAGCAGGATGGAGATAGAGAGCAGAATAGAGAGAGTGCAGGATAGAGATAGAGCAGGATGGAGATAGAGAGCAGAATAGAGAGAGTGCAGGATAGAGATAGAGAGAAAGATAGATATAGAATGCAGGATAGAGATAGAGAGCAGAATAGAGAGAGTGTAGGATAGAGATAGAGAGAAATATAGAGATAGAGAGAAAGATAGATATAGAATGCAGGATAAAGGGATATGGATAAGAGTTTGAGGCATATATAGTGAACTTACAATACAGTACATAAAACAAAGTTAAAATAGGTAAGATGGTATAAAAACAGTATGAC